>NC_040891.2:5725670-5953170 GCF_900634795.4 Betta splendens
GACGATGCTCCGGTTCTGTGTGGAGCCTGTACATTTATAGTCGAGCATTCACTCGAGGGGGGGGGGGGGCAAAGTCCTCTAGCCGCACTTCAGCGGTGTACAGTAGAGGCCTGAGCTCTGTATATGCGAGCATGCTGGCTGCAAGCTGGGGAATTTCCTGTGGAGGGTTACGGGGAAGGCGATTGGCTAGCGAGGCTAGGGGCTCGTCCAACGGAGACGCACGATTGGTCGCGAGCAACTCTGGTATGACGCTTTTAGTCCAGGCCTCTCTGCCCTTCCCCCTCTCTTCGTCTCACTCCTTCATCTCTCTCTTTTTTCACTCCCTACCTCTACTCACCTCACATTCCATCCCTCCAGTGAACTTTTTTTTTTTTTTTTTTTTCCAGAAACCCAGATCAAGCACCAAAGCACAAAGCGATCCTTTGAGTCTAAAAATATAACTCGGGTGTAGGAAAGCCTAACCGAGGACAAAGACAGGCCCAGAGGAGAAAAAAAAAATACATAAAGCTTTAAAAGTAGACGCAGCGAAAGTAAAGAACACGAGTCTTGCGTTTCTCCACCCCCCCCCCGAGACAAATATCGCAGGCATGTGAGCAGAACATGGAAAATACTTAATCCTGTGAACACCACACCTCCTTCGCTGAGTCGTATGAGAGCCAAAGCAACGTTCATGCCAAACTCTGCCAAACCAGGCACAAGATGAGCATCCGCACCCGAGAGCTAAGAACGAAAGCTCGTAAAGACGAACCAAGACGCAGAGAAAAGTCATGTGTTTCATAGTTCATCATGCTGATAATACAATAAAACAATGATAAGCCTTTCTTCTGGAAAATATCACTGTTAGAGGCAGACTTTACTGTAGCTCCACTCAGCCTCAGTGGAAGTTCCAACAGTGTTGAATCACCTTCTTCGTAAAACCGCTACGTCACTGCATGGACGTGCGTCCACAAACAACCCGACTCGTCCTCCTCTAAACTAAATTCGAACAACCGAAGTGCGAGCGGATCGCCGGCCGAAGGCGCGTAAACAAAGCAGCACGGGCCTCACCCAGGCCCTGGATGGGGTGGTGCTCCACCAGCGTCCAGGCGTTGTCATCCAGGCAGTGGCTCTTGTAGACCAGGAGCTGGCAGACGTCCCTGGCCGTCATGTCCGCCGGGATCTCCACCACCTTTCCAGCCCCATCCTCGCTCCACACCTTCACTATCTGCGGACACACAACAAGGGAAGGGCCACAATGCGAACGTGAGGACAAAGCAAAAGGCGTCTTGTGACGTGGCCCGGTTTGATTCTGGCAGTTCCATTAAGGAGCAAATAAAAAATAAACAAATACAAGGTAACTACAACAGATTTGAGCCCACATTTACCTCCATAACCAGGTGCCTTGATGCTTTTGCCCCCAAAATTGTCCTGTTCAACGTTATAACGTCGAACCAACGCAAAGACAACGTCCAGAAAACCTCGGATAACGCGTGCTCTCGGCTCAACCTCGTTTCCTCCGCGGCGCAACCGAACTTACTCGCACGCGCATCCTCGAACACGTCCGTAAACCCTGAGCCACGAGGACCCGCTGTCGGTCACACACGGGAGCATCTACATGCTGCAAAAGTCGGCAAGGCAAAAAAATAAAAAATAAAAACCCCGAAATGCAAAGCCCGCGCTTTCGGACAGTTGGATCGCAAAACGAACATGGTGCGTTTCTTTACACATGTTGCATTTTGTCCTTAAAATGTCACGGGTGGCAGCAGCAAGCGGGCACAGTTCAAAGCGGGAGTACCTCCCATTGTTGCGCCATTTTGAGCCATTTCAGCCAAGTGCCCAAAGCAGCGTGTAAACTGTGTGTAATGTGGCCTTTTGAGTGTGTTTCTGCACAGACAACCGCACACGAGCCGCTCCACGCCACCGCACGAGCGGAGTCGCGCGCACAGACGAATACACAAACACGTTAATACGGACAAACCAACGCGGGCAAGTGCCTCAAGCCCCAACGCACAACATACGCTATTTTTACGCGTGCGTTTGGGCGTGTATTCTCTCACACCCACAAATACAACATAGTCTGTCCTCAACGTGGGATCCTGCCTCCCTGCGAAAGCGCCAGCGACTCAACTGCGACGCCGGACGAGACGCGGAGCCGGTGGCGGGCGAGGACGCCCGCGCGGGGAAGTCACGGCGCAGCCAAAACCTGGGAAAAACTCGGGAGGAGAAGGCGAGCGACGGCGGCCCGTGATGACATGAAGGCGCAGCGATGCGAGGGGGGGTGGGGGGTGAGGAGGGGGGGCGTCACACAGCTCCCTGCACGGCCACAGGACTCCTTCCTCTCCTCCAACACGCCCCCGTCAGGGAAAGGAGTCAACGCATGACGCATGAGTTTTTCTTAGGGAAAAGTTTCACAAATGCCAGGAGGGGATCGCCGCCGCTGCAGAGTGGACAACGCGAAAGCGCGGCGCCGTGCGCGGACCGCGCGGCAGACGCCCCCCCCCCCCCCCCCCGATAAGAAACAAACACAGCAGTGTCTTACCTCCACAGCCTGAAAGAGGCAACAGTCTGGAGAGCAGGATGGCATTTTCACACTGAGACGCTCTCCAGTGACACAGTGAGACGGGGAACGAGTGAGCGGGGAGGAGGAGGGAGGGGAGAAAGTCAGGGAGAGCGAGAGCGAGAGAGAGAGAGAGAGAGAGGAAGGGAGGGAGGGAGGGACAGATTGGCAGGGAGAATGCGAGAAGGAAGAGGGGAGAGGAGGGAGGAAGTGACAGAGGACGGACGAGAGCGAGGGAGAGACAGCCTGCCCCTTCTTCTCGTGCTGGGCAGCATAAAGGCTGAGCTGCGAGGAGTGGTAGGAGCCGCGCTCCTCTCCTCCTCCTCCTCCTCCTCCTCCTCCTCTCACTGGATTAACCCAGTGTGGAATTTTTAAAACGGTGAGCTGCTACCTGTCACGTACTCCAAACTCTTATCTTCGGGGCTCCGTTCAAACCCCCCCCCTTTTCAACGCCCGCACCCATAGAACACTGTCAGCTCCCGCTCACCGAAGCCGCTGCAGCAGAAGTAAGTGTTTCTGCCCAACGCTCGAATCCACACACACACACACACACACACACACACTTTATTCCTATGCATCCACTGACATTTTCTCTGAGCTGCCTGACGGTTTCAATTTCTGCCCCCTTCTCCCCTCCCTCCCTCCTCCTCCTCCTCTTCCTCAGCTGTATGTGAAATACTATACAAAAGTGTTAGGACCAGAGCAACATGTGTAACGCACACCGAGGGGTTGGAGGCGTGCGAGTAGGGCGCTTGGATGTCTCAATAAGAAATAAAAACGAGGGGGTGATTTGATCCGAAGCTGGATGGATCACGTGTTGGGCATTTGGGCCTTAGTAAGGGGGTCAAGGGAGGGGTAAGGAGGGGTAAGAATAAGGGGAGGGGGAGGTGGTTGCTCAGCAAATCTGGCCAACCTCGGGAGAGGTAGAGAGAGAGAGAGAGAGAGAGACCTATGGAAGAATGTTAGCAACGCACAACTGAGTCATAATCAGGCTCATGTGTGCAGGCCAGGCCCCCAGCTGGACCCTGATATGTGCATCAGAAGCACGAGCACACACACACACACACACACACACACACACACACACACACACACACACACACACACACACACACACACACACACACACACACACACACACACACACATTGTGAAAAGAGGAAGACAAAAAGTAAACTATGACAACCAGCTCCAGCAGGTTTTTCATTTTACTGCCCAACTTTTCCCTTCGGGGGCAGTTGTGCAGCCTTCAGGGAACATCCAGGTCTAATGTAGTAATAGTAAAATAATAATATACTGTAATAATATATGAATATACTGTTTGATCTACTTCCTGTCTCATCTATGTGGTTTTTGGGTAGTTTATCTATCTATTTATCTGTCTTGAGGTTTATCTTTACATGATGCATTTTAACTCACCTTGGCCTGCTACTCTACCCCGAGCTGCCAGCAGCACTGGGTGAGGGGTGGAAATGTACAGCAGGGATATTAGTCTTCTATGCTACTTACACACACACACACACACACACACACACACGCGAGGACTTGGAGCCGCAGCATATTAGATTTAAGGGTCACGGACAGCATCCGTATAAACAAAGACACACACACACAGGCACTGTGTGTAGTGGGGGGCAAAGGTCAAACACAGTAATCTGCACCAGGGGTCAGGCCCACTTGACCAAGAGGTTTATAGGCCCCTAAACCTATCAGGCTATATGCGCGCACACACACACACACACACACACACACACACACACACACACACACACACACACACACACACACACACACACACACACACACACACACACACACACACACACACACACACACACACACACACACACACACACACACACACACACACAATGAGGGAGCTGGATGTTTTAAGACAGAGCAGAGCCCTGCAATAGTATCATGACCCCTGCAGGTTATAAAAGCTATGTTGATTCATCGGGGGGTCAGGGCAGAGATACCATTCACTACAATGCAACACCTCAATGCTCTCACTGCTAAGACTCAGAACACGGCTACAGCAGAATGAGAACGCTACTCAACAAATACACAAATCTGTTTTATATTTGATTGTCCTGGTTACGTGATGCATGATTGTACAAAGGACCAATAGTTAAAACCATTTTCCTCAATGGACAGCTTCACTCATTCTCGACTCTCTTCCTATGGTGTCATTTAGAACTCATGCATGAAATAAGTTACACTGCCACGTCCAAGTAGAACAGGTGACATCATCTTTCGTTTCTGATGATGTCATGTGGAGAAGTCCTGCAGGGGAGGGTCGACAAAGACCGCAGCTTCAGTCGTAGGAGCGACCGCACATCAACATGTCATCAACATTCACACTCGTATAAGAAGAGGATGGAAACAAGTAAACAATCTACTAAGTCAAAACCAAACTCTGTTGAATATCTAGATTCCCAGGCTGCGTTGACGTTATCCTACAGATAATAGACGACCAGCTGCTTCAAAATCCCATAATTATAGCGGCTTGTTTCTCTAGCGTCAGCGTTCGGCTGGTCGCTGGTGATGTCCCACCCTGCATCACTTGTCTTTCATGTCCGTGAGTGGTCGGGTTTCAGGCCAGACAGAGATGATTAGCTCTGCAGACAGGCCAAACTCAATTTTACCTCGCTGGTGCGCCAGAGCATAACCTCACAGAGTGGCTCGCGTGTCCACAGTCCAATACTGACATGACACTGACCCCCCCCCCCCCCCCCCCCCCCACACACACACACACACACACACACTTTAGATGATCTGTAACTCAGGAATTAAGAAAATCATGTGGATGTTGTTGAGACTAAGCCAAACAAGCTGAACTTTGACCTAGATAAAAAAAAATTGGGAGACCTGCAAAAAAATGTGCACATCAGCCTTTGTCTAATTCATTTGTACAGAATGCAACTATAGAAAAACTAAATCTACTGTAGCATCAAGTTGAAGGTAATGACCCAAAATGCTCAGACAACACATTCAGCCATGTGTTTGTCAAGCAACTGTATGGGAGATTACAAAGTTGCATCGCTGCACTGTCATGGCATGTGCAAAATTGACTGCTCGGCCGTAGCTGAAACACTCTGGAAATATTCATACCACACACACACACACACACACACACACACACACACACACACACACACACACACACACACACACACACACACACACACACACACACACACACACGCTACTCGGACGTTCACATCATGGAATCACACCTTGTTAAATTACAAATTTAGAGTAAAGCATTTAATCATTGGAGCTTACGTAACCATGTCATTATAAAAATATGCCACACACACACACACACACGATGTGACTGCAGCGGGTCAGCAGACCATTGCGTGCAGAAGTAGATCAACTGATCACAGACTGGGGGGGGGGGGTCCTAAACAGAGAGTGTGTGACTCCAAGCATTCACTACTGCATACACTCACTGGCCACTTTATTAGGTACAGTGTGTGCTGGGATCAGACTGTGTGAATTATATTATATTAGAATATGAGGCACTGCAGGATGACTCCACCACCCGAGGAGCTAAATGTCAACTAGAGCCCTTTTTCAGATGCTGACTGACAACACAACACCCTCTGAGGTCTGTCATCTGTGCGTCCACGCCTCTTTATCCTATAACATGTTACATCTAATAGGAGTAATTGTGAAAGGCTTGAATTAGCTAGATGCTAATGCCAGCTGCTATTTGTTAGCGCTGCTAAAATTGTAGTTCTAGAAGAGAAACAGCCGATAACCTGATAATGACACTAGATAAAACATCAGAAAAGCACATCATCCAAGTTCTCAAGAGTCAGAAAAGCCTCTGCAACATTTCACGTTAGTTCATCCAACTAGTGAGACACCACTTAGATTTTCGCTAAAAATTAAAAACATCCACGATTCCTGTTTATCCAGAACTTCTGTAAAATGTCACAAGGCCACATATTGCAGTAATCCTAGTATCGGGCGAATAACAAACGATGAGAAACTGAATTTTTCACAACCTCCTCTTCTTTTGCCTGCTTCCAGCGGGGTCAGGGGTCGCGCCGAGCTAAAGAACAGCGCACCCAGAGCTGGAAGTGGATCAGCATCTTGCTCAAAGCTGCTTCAGCAGGATGGACGCCCTCCAACACAGGGGGCTTGAACCTGACTCCGCTGGCTGAGAGGCCGCGATTTTAACCACTGGGGCTCCGCGCCGGCCCTGATCTCCGTAATGCCGCGTCTCAGGCCGCAAATAAAAACAGGAGTTGCATTACAGCCACCATCCCGATGCCAAAGCAAACCCATTTGCCCGGCGACGACAGACAGGACCTGACCAAATCCTTGTGAAAGCCCGGTTACATGACTGACGCGTATGGTGTAACAGTGCCACACCGTGCGTGGGAACCGGCTCCTGCTGGCGTTCAGCTTCAACTACAGCCGGGACAGCGAGCTAGCCTCATGTTAGCATCCACCAGAGTCCATTTAGACAGAGCGGAGACCAATCGGACCAAGATGCAGCATCATGTTATCTAGTTCCTGCACGGTAGCCTGTTCATTGCACCCCGAGGACAAATCCATTTGTGTTGCGAGGCAGCAAACGGCCCGAGAAACATGTCACGCACACACTCCGTTTTACTGGCTCACATTCTAAGCTGCACATCCCTTTGAGAAAGACGGAGGCTTAGCGAGGAATGTTCAACTTCCAACTGTGCAGCTGGAGGGAGAAAGATCCCCCGATAAACCCCGAGCCAATGCAAATAAGAGGCAGCTATGTCTGCAGAGGCCGTCTGAGAGTCTGGTCTGCACCGCTCCCTCCCATCGGCCGAGCTTCACATGCAGTACGACATCACATGACACAGCACACAAGTCCCTGAAATCAGAGGGCTCCATGATCCACTAAAGGTGTGCGAGGCTGCATGAGACAATGCAAACCTGCTCACGATGACAAGGTAGACACTGAGATAATGAATTGCTTTGATATGTGTTGGTATAAATAATACCAACACATATCAAACATCACATTTAGTTCCATATCTACATCTAATCAATGATTCTCTGACATAAACCTCTCAACGGGTTGGTGCTCTGTGCACCTGCGGGTTTTTTATTACTCAAGACACGTCAAGCAGCTGTTACGAGCTATTCCAGGTATGATTTATGCTTTTGAAGAGCTGCATCATGGGTAAAGCCCAGGGCTTAATCCAGGAGTAGTCATTTGAACGCATCGCCCTACCTGCCAATTGTTCAGACGTTATTGACTTCACAGCTTAAAGTCTGTGTCTGATATAAAGAAGTAAATACCAGGAAAGCAGACCATAACCACCCAAGTCATTAATGCATATATATACATAAATGCCTCCATGCTGTATAAACCCATCCAGGTACATTTCTTTTACTGCATGTGTGCGTCTACTTTGCTACATCTGTTTTTGTTGATCTCCATCACCTCCAGTCAGACATTCATCAGTCTTCCAGCCAACTCCTCTCCTTCTACAGCCAAAGGATTTCGTTGCTGACGCTTATGAACATGATGGAATGTTGGAAGCTATTTTTCCATGTGCCTTCTCCTCCTTCCAGCATTTAATCACGATGGAAGAATACTACCATCTGCCCGTCGTTGCTGCAGAAGGGAGTTTTGAGGAGTTGCAGCGAAACGCTTGCTAGCGGGAGAGCTAAATGCTACAAGGCCCTGAGTCACATGTGAACGAAGAGAGGTGACCCGTCAATACGGATACAAAACCTTTGCAAAGCAGCTTTTAGGGAAAACCCAAACACATGAAGGTGAGCAGTTTGCATGAAATCAAGTTCTGGCTGATGCAACGCCTCGTCAACTCACACAAAAAGCTCTTTGTATAAAGTGCAAACTTTCTCTCTGACTCAAGACCTTGTGAGATGATGTCAGCAAATTGCAAAAAAAAATGCTTTGCCTTTTTTGTGTGAATTGAATATAATAATAATAACAATAATAATAATAATAATAATACCACCACCAACAACGGCTCCCATGTGTACATGTAGAGATACAGAGAAAAAGGAACAAAGAAAGAGAGACAGACAGAGAAACAGAGAGAGAGAGAGAGAGAGAGCGACAGAGAGAGAGAGAGAGAGAGAGAGAGAGACAGAGCATCTAAAATAACTTTTATTGTTCGGGGTGGGCATCCTGAAAATATCTTTGAGAATGGCGAAACATTCCTGAGACAGGACGCGGGAAGGAAGGGCAAGGCTGTGACACACACTCTCTCATATACACAGTGACGCTAAGGAGTCACAGTTGAAGCGTGTGAACAGGAAATGGGCGCTTGTCTTGCTGGAGTTGGCAGACGGACTCAAAAGGCTCCGTGAGATCCGACCTGCAGACGTTCCCAGCCCTGCTGCGGAAGCCTGCGCTCTGCCTGCAGCATCCTGCAGATACCGCTCACCTCCTTCCACGGCAAAACATGCGTGTGATGCATGAGCACGCATGTGATTGATAACGCCTCCAGCATCACACACACACTCAGAGCCCAGGGTGAGTTGTTGTGTAATGGAAGGAAGGGGCCGTCTACAGCCAAAGTCAACACATGTTGTTCTGACCTGAACATAACAGGCCGGTCAGCTGCTCTCAAACACACACACACACACACACACACACACACACACACACACACACACACACACACACACACACACACACACACACACACACACACACACACACACACACACACACACACACACACACACACCCTCTTGTGATGGTGGTCAAATAAAGGACAACAAATACCTCAACAAGTTCAGTATGTTTCTCAATGTTTCTCAGACACGATCGCTCTGATCAGCAACAACTTATTTGTGTCACCATCTTACTGCCCTGGCCAGTCAGGTGTGTGATGTCAGTGTGTGTGTGTGTGTGTGTACGTACCGTACGTACATGGTTGTCCGAGGTCTGGATGGGGCTGAGAACAGGGGAGCCGGCCGGGCTGCAGAGCTCAGGGAACGGGTTGGGGATGGCTGGCAACGAGGCCGGACGCAGCTGGTGCTCCTCCTGCAGGCACCTGCAGGGGGAGACACAGTCATTCACCTCACTGTTCCAGCCAAGCCATGAAGAACCAGCATCCCAGTATCAGAGGACTGACCCGTGATCAAAACAACACTCCCAGAGTTCCACTTGTAAAAGCAAAACTCTAGTTCCAAAGCTTCTCATAAAGATGTGGTGAGTTCCAGTAAGATCTCCACTTTAACATGAGCCAAAGTGATTTACTTAATTAAATGTATTCAAAAGCTAAAATTCACAATGCATGAACCAGTAAACCAGCAAACTGCATCTCATCATAATCATTTATATTTTCCTGCTGGGTTTCAAAATAAAGTTCTGCAGATCATGACTTGATGCTGGTGAGAAAAGAGGCAGTTCAGCAGCTCAGTCTCTTTAGACATTTGTTTTACCTTTTGCAGCCGTCAAGAACGGCGCCACTAAAAAAGGCCAAACGGACACGCTAAGCAGGTGGCGGGGGACTCGGGCCTACCTCACGGCCTGGATGTGCATTGGCTGCGAGTGGCGCAGCCTCTCCCTGCAGGGGGACGCGGGGGGCAGGGGCGGGGTGTGATGCCGCTGGCCCTGGCCGTGCACATGGTGGTGCTGGTGGTGCTGGTGGTGCTGGTGGTGCTGGTGGGCAGGATGCACGAGGCCATTGTTCAGGAGCAGCGCCGTGTCCGTCTCCATGGACGAGTTCATGTCATTCACCAGCTGCTCCAGGTCCACATCATCATCTGTGAACAGAGGCGGACTGACATCAGACGGCCACTAGGCGTCGCCTCGGCGACAACCTCTGTCTGACGGATGGCTCCTTTTTAATGATCAAGCGCCAGCTGATAGTTTATAAATCGCCAAACTGGGCACGGCGAGACCCTTCTGTCGCTCAGCGTTGTCTCAACGCGAGCCCGGCGTCGTTTGACATTGTCAACACATTGCGGGCTCGAAGACAGAGACGCACAGAACGCACAGCCTTGTTTTGAAGCTTCACGCCGCCTCGTGTTGGATTTCACATCGGCCTGGAGCCCGTCCAGCGCCTGTGTCGCTCGCTGGCTCGCCATTGGTCGGATTATGCGAAACCTGTCATTCGAGGGCTTGAGATGTCTATCAAGGCCTGGAAGCTGGGACAAACAGGCGCATGCAAAGCAAACACGCAGGCAAACCAAATCTGGGTGAGAAAGGCGGTCAGTGAGTCAGAGCTGGGACCTTCACTCACTACTAATTAACCTGGACCACTGGCTTCTATCACTGCTGTGCTTTCTGTGCCTGATGCCGTTTTGGGGCCTTTCAAGTTTCGTTTTTTTGGCCCTTTGGGGATTAATGAAGTGACAGTTGAACGCAGTAATGTCATCTCTTAACAAGCACAGCTGCTGGAGGGAGGCTGGTGGGCTGACTCCAAGTCACCGCTGTGCTATGGTAATAAAAAGCAGAGCACTAAAAGTCCCCACAAGTGCAGGGTGTCCTGATGTATTTCCGTACGCGTATCCAAAGCCCTTTAGTCCTGCGCGCGTCCCACCCCGACACCACATTCGGGATTCCTGAAATTCCTGCAGGAAGAAATTACAGCACTCGGGGAACATTCGCCAGCCTGTCCGCGGCACATGAAGCCGGAGCGGGGCACCGCGTCGCACACAAACACACCCGCCCCGAGGAGCCCGGGACACCATGTACGCTTCTGCCGGGCTGACGGGCATCTGCGTGTAATTACACAGGAGGAATAAAAGAAGGCGGCAGTGTGTTGTGGCGCACGTGTAAACGCATACGTCGAGCCTGATCTCCAATCACAGGTCACAGGTGGGACATAGGATGTTGTATGAAAAGGGCAGGTGGGGGCTTCTGTCTGTCAAACACCACTTTAATCCAAAGTAAAATATCCTCAACTACTGACTTGCTGATAAGTTTTACATAAATATGTAGCTGAGAGCAGCCTCCATCCTTGGCGTTCCTCCCCCTCCTCCTCCTCCCCCCGCTGGCTTGGCCCGCGCTGCACTGCTGGCTTCAGCCTGAAGACGCCAGAGGACATATCGCATGAAAGCGTCCTCTCCTCCCTCTCCTGGAATGCAGATGAACTGCTGAAGCCGCCTAACGAGCGTCTGATGACACGACCCGCCGCGCGCCCGCGGCCGGCTCATTCCTGCAGAGAGCCCAGAATACGCCGAGACCAGTGCACTCTGTCCCTGGCGGCGGCAGCAGCCTGCAATCATCGATCTCTGATAGCGGCCTGGAGATCGGCACCGACGGCGGGCGGTGCTTCTCCAAGGGCAGAGTGCAAAGGGGACACAAAATGAACAGGGAGGATTTGTAATGTAGTGGATGATATGTGTTGTATGGAGTAGAACTAATATGGGATGATTACCTGCTCTTGTCTGACTTTTAATTAAGGATGTACTGAAGGGAAACAAGACCTAAAAGCTCCTTAAGTCTAAGCATGAATCCGCCATTAAGACAGGTCCTCAGATAAGCAAACAGGCCTCAGGTAACCTGAGCCTGGCTCCATCTAAATATACTACACATCCATCAGTGAGGCTGATGAGGCACAATGAAACATTAGCTGCCGGACGCTGACTGCAACGTTTTCACCCAGAGGGGTCGTTGTCGATCACAATCAGATGGTTTTTACAAAACCTTGGGAAAATGACTGAGCAATTAAGGCATTTTACACATCTCTATGCAATTATGTTGGAGATTCAGGCTCATTCTGCTCATTTCTCTTTTCCTGTTAGTGTCATCAGTGTGTGGTTTGGTCCACTACCATCCAAGTGATTTATGACTTACTTTGTCCTTAGACTGACTCATCAACTTGTACTCCCGTTAGTGGATTTACATTTTCCATAGTTGCCATGGTTACTGTCGCAAAAGATGCTCGGAACGGGTTCTGTTGATTTAATGGATTCCTTTTATACACAGGTACGCTACATATGCTATGCACGCAGCTGAGCGGGTTGATACAGTAACAGCTCCATTTGTTGTCACCTGTGCATTAGCAGCAGCTATAGTTAATAGATAGCAACAGATGTCTCTAAGCTTTACTACTTATGTGCATTTAAAAAACACCATACTCTGCCAAACCAGGCCAAGGCATTTAATGCATGTGCTTACTCTAAACTGTCTTGGACCGTATTGGGTGCAACGGCAGTATCAATGTGCATACGTTGTGCTATTTCATTCCCTGCCCCACAAACCTATGGCCTACTTACTATAAACGTCTCTGCCGGGCACCGGGTCACCTACAGGCCTGTATAAACGCCCCACGCTCACAAAAGCCAGATTTACAGTGCGCTCACACAAACACAACCACCGCACCTCAGCAGAGCAGACGAGCCACTAAAAGGCACCGAGGAATGTGGAATTCACATCATCGCCTCCGCTCAGCTTGGCCACTTTCCAAAAGGATTCCCATGATATTCCACTAAAGTGTTTCTGGGACTATACAACGAGGAGGATTCTGCTTGTGTTCAGAGCACAACTCAATAAAGGGGGTCTCTACTATATAGGCTGCAAACAAGGCTGGAAAAATACAGAAGATCTAAATACGGTGAAAGTAAATATTTCATTTTAACAGCAAAAGAGATTGAGGGTTAATAGGAACTTCAAACTTGAATTTTCACATTTAGGAGAGGGGCGTTACCATGGTGATGTGGCAGGTTTTGATTGGACGAACACCGAAAGCCAGGTACAATCAGCTCTTCGGGCCTGTGAGAGGAAGTGCTGTCCATGCTTTCCTGTTTAAAAGAGGAGATAGGAGAAGACTACGATTACTAAGATTAATTATGTGGTGAAATTAAGCAGCAGATTTAAGATGTCCAATACTTCACTGAAGATGTGACAACATGTTATTTTTGCAGATTTCAGAGAGGAACGGCGAGCTTCAAGTTTAGACACATGCGACCCTGTGACCTCTTTATTGTTTTTTTAAGTTTATCTCTCTCTCTCTCCCTCCCTCCTACACACACACACACACACACACACACACACACACACACACACACACACAGATTGATTTTGCTTTCCAAAGCAAACAAACAGATGCATCTGCTGCATCTGCCGCTTCATGAGCAGAAACATACTTGCGCTGCACAACAACACGTCTGGCGATAAACACACGATCTCATCGCATATTGTCTAATTCGAAGCAGCCTAGAGGCCAGAAATGTGCAGACGAGAAGGGGGGGGTGCAAACAATGTTTCAATCTTCCCTTTTCCAGGAAAAACGAGGACGCGGAAGCATTGCTTCCAGGAACTGCTTGTGTGCATATGCACATACACACACTCGCAGCTCCCCTCTGTGATTCGAAAACATCCATAAATGCCCGGGGTAAGATTTATAGCTCTGAGAAGCTGCAGCCAAACGCTTTCCAAGGAAGGCAACTTGGCTGCGGAGCCTGTGGGCTGACAGAGAAAGCCTGCGGGCTTCAGCTACAGCTGACTCGCCGTGATACACCGGTCCACATCCAGAACCCCCTTCACCAGCACCAGCACGTCTGCAACAAAAGTCACCTCCCGTTCTTCCTAAACTCGGCTTCCTAGACCATTATGCATCCTTTATTTTTCTTAATTAATTCTCAATTATATACAAACTTGAACCAAGACAAACCAGATGCCACATGTCTATTAGTGAGCACAGAAGGACCGGCAGGTGGATTCCGTCAGACAGCGCCAGCTGCAACGCCTCACCTTTACGTTACATCCAAGAGTATTTGCCAATTAATTAAGCTACTTTCTAAACGTTGGTCTTGTCAGACCGTGGAGAAAAATGATACGAAAAAAATATTTACTATATCTCCTCTCACTTCTTAGCACATACTGTACAGTATGCGTTTGTTTTGATACTGTGTGAAGGACAGTGACCTAGTTCTACTAACGATATCAGTAGCAGCAGTGTTAATATACAGCTACGAGTAACCCCCCCCCCCCCCCCCCCCTTCCTCAGCACCCGCTTCAACTGCTACACTGTCCATAAAAGCCTCATTGTGAGCTTCACATAATGCACATTCTCCAACTGTGTAGTCTGACACATAAACACAGAGCACAGATGCTGCCTCAGCACTTAGCAAGGGAGCCAAACGTGAAAGTCACGGTTGATTCTATAAACTAGGCTTCATAGTAGATGTATCTTCCAGATGTGGAATGTTTGTCCAATGTATAATAGTGGCAAACATCATTCCTCATAATACCAGTCGTATGGGAATAAAAGCTACAGTAGATGAGGAAGGTCTTTGTATTTGTCACTGCTGTAAGTGGTTAATTATTTATGGCCCAAAGCAATGAATCAGTGCACAACTGCTAATAATCTGTTAAAGACATACATGTTCCTCACAGCACAACGACATCATCATTATCAATACATGGTTATGTAATTCAACTCAAAAAACAATATATGTCTAGCCTCCTGATTAATTAAAAATCCACCCACTCACCATCCATTGGCTGGAATATGTCTGACTAGAATAGGATTCATTTATCTATAGAGCCAAGCAAATAGCATGGCAGCGGAGTCATTTTATCACAATCTTCAACAGTGGTGACGTCATCCTTCTTGTTCATCTCTTCTGGTGGATGCTTGCATTGATTTCCTCTCCTGCGGTGATGATTTTGAAAACACATCTGCTCTGAAACAGTCCTCAAAGCCAAAGAGTCTTTTCCCACCACTGGCATTAACACCAGGGCACTTCCCCATCGCCAAAGCCGGCGCTTCCTCGAAAGCACCAGCCTTTGGTCATTGCTGCCCGGAGGTGCTGACCCGTCACCTCTAAAAGCATAAAGAAACGAAGCGTGGACTGCGCTGTCAGACAGAATAGACCCGTCCAGACACACGCTGGATCCTCAGGGGAGAGGATCTGTCAAACACTTCATTCCTCACGCTCCCCTGACTGGTTCGAGTCGTAACTCAGCGGCGCTCGTCGACGCCGGACCGTGGTTTTCTCGGAGCTTGGCGCACGCTATTGGAAATGCACACTCATGCATACTGAGATGGAGGGGAAACGGGAGACGGAAAGTGAGAGTCGCTAGCAGCTGAGGCATCTCTTGGAACGCGTCCAAAGTTCTCACTAAGATATACAGATGCAGACACACACACACACACACACACACACACACACACACACACACACACACACAGACACAGACACAGACACACACACACACACACACACACACACACACACACACACACACACACACACACACACACACACACACACACACACACACACACACACACACACACACACACACACACAGATCTGGAACGCTGCCCACATTCCCAAACAGGCCCACAGTTATGTATAGCGTTATGTAACTATGTAGAGCTTTTTATCTACACACACTAAATTATACACATTCCCCACATAAAGACTCCATGGGGTGTGTGTGTGTGTGTGTGTGTGTGTGCTATGCTGCGTCATTTCAACCAGCAGGCTTTATATAATACACACACAGCCATGCTGTAACCCACTTCTCTCCATCGAACTATCAGACTCTGTCTTTACTCCACTAGATGCAGGGTGGAGGAATGTTGTTTTCTATGGGGATTCAATTCACTATTCACTGCAGTCTTACTGGTGCAAAACCCTTTCCTGGAAGCTAACATGGACCAATCCAACTTAATGTCAGCTCAACAGGGGCTCAGCGGTCCCACGGTTGGGGTTAGCAGGGGGCTGCATTTTTGTAACGCCGCTAAGAGGAATAAGGCAGCTGAGGCTACGTCACCTCCGTCGTCCCATCGGGCCCAGTGAGACGTCACACCATCAATCCCATGCTTTCAGGCCTGTCACACAACAAAGCCCACAGCTTGTTATTGTTGTTTGTTTAGCACTCTATTTATAGACCTCCACGACGCTCTTTAGCCAAATTCTTTAGGTTACTGGAGGCTCAGAGAGGAGGAAAATCCAAGCTGAGGAACAAAGGGCTCATTCTGCAGGAGCTGGACAGAGGAAGTGGGTCTGTTGTGCTGCTCAGAGATGCCATATTTCACTAAACCCGACTGGGAGTCTTTCCACCATCGAGACACATGATGATGCACACAGGAAGCTTTGTGGAACCGCGCTTTTGAGGAGTGTCCTCTAACCACACACTTTACTGGCCCGTGACCCAAAACCTAAAGGCCCTCTATCAGCTGGAGGACAAACCTGGAGTTAAACACAGACAGATGAGACGCTGATATTACCTGATAGTTGGAGTGATGTAAGAAGTAGTCAGGGCATCCTGCTAAGGCCATGATTTCCTCCAGTGTTCCCTCAGTAGGCAGCGACTCCCATGAGCCTCAACGGCACTCTGCAAACAAGTGCAGGAGAAAGATACAGTTGCTGAATAACCTGAATAATGAAGAAAAGATGGGAAGAGTCAAATGTTAAAAATAATGAAATAACATTGAACATTTAACATCTCAGCTGAGCGCTGTAATTTGTGCCGCACGCACGCGGGAACTTTTGGAAAGTCCGCATCGGCGCGGTTTGCCCGTAGGGGAAAAAAGGGACTACACCCACTCCCTGCCGAAAGGGAAAAACAAAAGCTGCATGTGCGCGAGCGGCGGCGCACGCGTAGATGGACATGTGCAGCGCAAATCCAATGTAAACACAGCGACACACAAGTCAGTTCCCAAACAAAGCCTGGGGCTTAAGACTAACTAGGAAAAGCGTCCGCGAGGCCGCAACGCATGACCGTTCACCACCTGCGGACTGATGGGGAAGGAAAAGGGGGGGGGGGGGGGGGTCGAGCAACTTGAAATAGGAGTCGGCCGTTTGCAACTGCATCGTGCAGCATTATCTGCTGTGAGTAAGCAGAGTGGAGACGCGTGCTTGGAAGGAGGCTGCGATCGCATCCTGTTCATCTTACTCAGATATTCGGTTACATTCACTGACATTACCTCAAGCTGCATTTGCGGCAACGCCGCTGCTCCCGTTAAACGTAGCGATAACGAGGCGAGGCCGCAGGTGACGCAGCTTTTAGCGACACCCACGCTGGACCCTGAACGCCTCCCTCTTTGACCATCTTGGTTTCTCCTCACTTGCTCTCTCAGAGCGACTCTATTGTATAGGACATTATATAACACATATCAGATGGTTCAAACAATATCTCCTCCTCCTCGGCTCTTCTTCACCCCACTAATTACTGTCTCAACTGGGGCTCTGCTATCTTTAGGTCACTCCGCGTACGGAGACTGTGTGTCTAAATGTGTGCAGCTTCTCCGTTGCAGATAATTGCACTCTCTTTCTTCCTTTTTTTTTGAGCATTTTTTCTATTTCGCATGTTCCTGCACAGGCTCATGTGTTCGCTCACACCAATCAAAGCGCTGGCCAAAAGGCCAAGCGCAGCTGATTGCATGTGCAGCTAATAAGCCTGAAAGCGAAGCCAAAGCTCCAAGTGCTTGACATTTGCTGACATTTGTGCTTCCTCCTGCAGAGAACAGGAGCAATTCAGCCTCACTGGTCACACAGGGAGAACTGGAGAATTAAAAAGGGAGCAACTTAAACTGTGTCCAACATCTTTCCAAGAACAAGCCGACTGCTGGGTTTGATATTTACACTGTCATCAGGACAGAACTTGATACATTCTCCATCTGCACCTGTAGCTCACACTCAGTGAGACATTCCCTTAAGATACTGGATCCCAAAGCGACTTTAGGCGTCTTTCTACCTCCCAGCCTGCATTAAGTCACAGCTAATGGAGCTTTACGACAGACCATGGACACATATGCACATATCCGCACTCAGCCAGCTTATCCTCATGGTGCTGCAGCTTCTAGGTTTCCATAACTCCCTCACAAAGTTGGCATCGGTGGAATAAGGAGGGAGGAGATGAAACAGCCACCGCAGGGGCCTCCTGACACTGATGGAGCATCTAGACCGGCTGCTGAGATGAAGGCTTATGGCTTTTTTTTTTTTTTTTTTCTCCAAGGACTGAAACTCCCTCCACCACCACCAGCAGCGACTGCAGTGATGTAGCACACAAATCTTCATCTAAAAGCACGTCCAGCAGCTACATTACAGGAAGCATGGCCCAACTTTACAAACGCAACACGTACAGCGCGTTTGTATCCAATTCCATTTGTAAAATATAAATAAACATAATAAGACAGACTTTGAAGCGACTTGTACAACAACGGTGGAGTTAATCTCGTGCCAAACACACACCAAAGTGCTTACTGTTGTCAAAGAGCAGGACGCAGCTCAGGAATCAGTGTCCAGGACGCGCGACGGAGCCGGAGCCGGCGCGCTTCGACCGTCCTCGTCTGGGTCTCCACACAAACTGCTCCCCCCCCCCGAAAAAGAGAACTCCGTCCGCTTCTCCGTGCTGTCTTCACCTTGCCAGCGCCGCCACCACCCTCCTCCTCCTCCTCCTCCTCCTCCTCTGCGAAGCGCTCTCCTCGCACACGTACGCACACATAAACCGCACTCACACTCGCAGTCATTCAAACACACGCACACATGCGCTGGTCTCACCCTGCACTTTCCAACCAGCTGACTCTTCTCACTCCGTACACACACACACACACGCACACGCACACACATACACGCGCATACACGCTCTCTCCAAAGGGAACCTCCTCTCCCCGCTCCGCCCTGCTCGCAACAGCACGCTGCAAAAAATGAGCCCCTTTTTTACAAGTTCGTGTTCGTAATCACGATCGAATAAATATAAAAATAACATATTTTACCCATTAATCGTCCCCTTCTTGTAAATGTAGCTCCACGTCAATTTATTTTAGACAAGTTTCCCTTTTTTAAAAGCCCTGCTTAATTGGGTGTTGACACTTTTTGCAGTGTACGCAGCCTCTGACTCGGAGCGGGCCTCCGCTCCGCGAGTTGAAGTGACACAGTCATTAGTGTCAAACCATCCATCTGGTGTCACAGCTGCAGGTTTACAGTGTGTACCTGCTCCGCAGCCTGTAGCATGTAGCCCTCATGTCGAATCTAATCACACACACCCACACCAGCGGCCTATAGGCGCATCGCAGCCGCGGCACAGGGGGTAAAAATAACACTATGATAACTTCCTATCGCACCACTTGATACTGAAAGACACTAAAACACACTGTCACCACAAAACAGAGTTGGGTGATATGAAATGACTTGATTGTTTGACTTTGGTGATGTTAGAGCAGCTTTTTCCCACAGACCTGCTAACGTGACTGAATTCCCTGACATTTTCCGTTTTGAAACCTTCATATATACTTGTTCTATTTATTTTTTCATTCAACGCACCGTACTAAGCTGTGGCACTACCAAGGATGAATAAGCAAACAGACCAACCGTGGGTCCCCTGGTAGCCTTCACACAGTTCATACAGAGTTCAGCTTCTCATTGAAAATACAAAAATGCAAATGTTAACATCAAAGACAGACAGAAAATGTGGACCAAATGACATAAAATGGCCCAGAGAAGATGCAAAGTAACACAAAAGAGACTCCAGTCCAGCCTCACAGCTCTAACACCATGAACACAAGCTTCTTCTAATGTAGTTCCACTTCTTTAACAGGCCATAAATTGTTTGTATGGTGTTAGATCATCCTTGACCCCCCCCCCCCCCCCCCTTTCACCAATCCATCAACCCGTGGGCATTCACAAACCCAGGCTGCACCCACACGCACACACGTCAACCCCAGCCCTCACCTTATCTGCTTGCAGACCTGCGGCGAACACGTCGGGGTCGACGGCAGATAAGAAGGAAGCTCGAAAAGGCGGATTCAGCGCGTACACGTGTTAAAGCCTGTCAAACACGAGCCGGCGCATTCAGCAGCCCGGGGCCACATGTGCATGAGGATTCGTGAGTAAAAAAAAAAAATGCTGGCTTTGTATTTGGGTCAAAGGTACAGGCTATTTCCAGAATCTCTGCTCCGTTTCAACCTTTGTTTACAAAGCTAACACCAGGAGGTTGACCAGAAAAATATGCAGAGTATCAAACCGCATCACCATCACATGGAAGTGCTTATGCTTACAGCATGTGTGCGCATGGACGTACTGTAGTGACTGGAATTACATATCAGACCCAATCTTTACCGCAGGACTTACAGTAGCTGAAGCTCACAGCGTCCTGAGCTCAGTCCAGTGGTTTACGCTGTCCCACATTTGAGCACCTCAGTGCGGCAGCGTCTAATGCAGTGATGGTTGGCAGGTACTGGTTTCCATAAAGATGAGTAAAAGCCTGCAGCTGCTCATCCTGCAGCATCAAACTACTGTGCACATGCATTCAGACACACCTCATCCCCACCGTTTCTATTCTGAAGCATTTGTTCGACACCTTTCGCCAGTCACACGTAACGGAGTTACACGGACGACAACAGAAACATCTTGAAGCCTCCCGCTGAAGCGGACCGGTCCTGCCAACACATGGACGTCCTCTGTGTTTTGAAAACACAAAAGCGTGGCTCTTATATAAAAAAAAAAAAAATCCACTGACTCTCGTTGGGAAACAGTTACACATCCCAGATGTTGGTCTTTTCAGGGCTCTGGGAGGCCAAGTTCATCACACACACACTCACACACACACACACACACACACACACCACTAACATCACCATGGGCTAAATTGCCTCCAGTTGTAAATACACTGTACACTACGCTACATGCGACGGATCGCAGGCCAGAGAGTGACATCAAAGCTCGACCCTATTTGATGTGTGGGACAATTAAAATGCCATAAATGCCTGGGTCACATATTCGGCGCGCTGTGTGTTTTTGAAACCTCCGAGACCTCCGTGGAGTAAACAAAGCCAAGTCCGGCCACATAGAACTGGGTCACCCCGGCGCTGTGTGTGTTTGTGTGCCGCGTCTTCCAGAGGACACTGTGTTTGCTTGTGGTGTGTTTTGTAGGTGATTCATTGTGTTTGTCTGTGTTTGCGGGTGTGTTCATGTAGACAAAACGTCTATGGTTAGGTGGTCTGGGAGATGCTGTTGACAACCCCCAGGGTTTTTTTTGTTAAATCTATACTATTTCACTTTTCCAGTTTTATTTTTCTAACTAAATATGTGCTCTAAACTTTTCTTAACGTGATCCAGACTCGCTGAACAGCAGAGTCAGCACTTCTGCTTTTCTAACTAACCACCTGTCAAATTGTCAAGCGCTTAGTTGTTGTTGGTTTGTGTTATGACTAGACTTCTTTTGGGCTTAGCAGTTCTTGTGTTTAGTGCAGTGTAGGAAACGCCAGCTTGACCTTTATACATATATATATAGTAACATAAAACTGCCTTTTTGCGTCATTTCAAATCACCTTCTCTGGTGATCGTTAAAATCAAAATGTGCTTTTCCTGAACACAGGATTGGAATAGAATTAGGCATCTACATTACAAACTGAAATCTTATTAAGAGCTTGGTACACTGTGTTGGGATTCAGAGCTTTTGGTCCTTTTGGTGTTTATAAGCCCTGAAATATGCAAACACACACACAGATGAGTGTATTTCAGTCCTTACGTACAACAGATCAAAAGAAATGTGCTTTTCTAATAATTAGCACACAACATACTGTACATGTCACTTTTTGTGGCACTTGAATACTTTGTTTTGAATATTTAGTGTGTGTGTGTGCGTGCGTGCGTGCGTGCGTGCGTGCGTGCGTGCGTGCGTGCGTGTGTGTGTGTGTGTGTGTGCCCCAGCTCCCTCCCAAAGTCGCTTAGAGCGAGTCAGGAGATCAAAGTCGAAGCTGTAGATTAATCCACATAACAGGAGCTTTTCCACTAGTAACAGAACATTCCTTTAATTCTGGCTGCCTGGTACGTCAGTGCCACCGAGTATCAACAGCCCCGTTCAAACACGGCCAAGAGAAATAAGGTTGTGTCACAATACGGCAGAGAGATTTAGTCAAACATAAATATACACTGCAACAGTATTAGAAATAAAAGGTTGTACAGATGTTGGTGAATCCATAATGGTTTGGAAGGATGAAAGATGTTTGTACTGTAGTTTTGTTGAAGCATAGTCACCTTAGGCCTTCTCATGCACTGGTGTCTTACTGTAAATGAAGACTTTTATCATTTGTTCTATTTACTGCCACTAGACGTCACACAATTCCCATAAGCGCTGATGACAGACAGCTCAACAGTCGCTGCATCAGGGCATCAGATCAACCGTAAATAGTGGCCCGCTGCTGCTGGGAACGACAATGATGAGAGTAAAATCAAAGCAGTAAAGTGTGGGAGTGGAAGAACGGCTGAGTCAAGTGGTTTTTAACCCTACACAGTAATTTGAGCCTCTAATATTGAAAAAGCTAAAGATTACGGACCTTGGTGTGTTTCTCGTTTGAGGAGCTTGAAAATGACCCTTTGTTGATGACTTCTCTTAATCTTTCTTTGTTGAGGGCCGATTAGGGGCTGAGCTAAGGTTAAGGTGAAACCTCCAGTCCTGCTTTGTCCATAAAGTGGCCCTGAATGCATTTCCAGTGCCGGAAGCAGTGCACAGCAGCTCCTCCGGATCAAACAGAGAAATCATTTTGTAATGCTATCGCACAGAGCCGGCCTGTGTTTTGTCTCAGTGAGAAGGCCTCAGCCGTTGCCAGGCAGATGTTTTGGTTGGATCGCCGCGAGGTGGAACGCCACCCTTCCATCTGGCTCCGGCTCCACGAGCTGCAGGAATACCGAGAAAGACGGGAACACAGCTCCCCTTTCAATAGCAATAGTACGATGCAGGAATGCTCTTCCTGCACCTGCAAGTCCTTTCTCTTATGAGTGCACCGGGAGGAAACAATACTTGAGCAATAATCGTTCGAGGAATTTAATTTCGCTTTGGCTAAATCATTTCGGAATGTTTGCATTGTGCCTCTGAAACCGAGTCCGTCCCAGCGCAGGGGATTTTCATTATGACCGGGTCAAATGGATCCTGAGAGTCGGAGATGAAAACTCTCTTCTGTCACCAAGTGTCCTCTGCAATCGAAAAGCTAAGAAAGAACCTTTACAGCCACTAACGTGTAGCAGGAGCTGTGAAACTCTTCATGCTGCAGCAAAGACCTGAGCAACTGAGCTATTTACAGTTAAACACACGAAACAAAGTATCCCAGGGTTAAGCAAAGGTTTAAAGAGGCAGCTCCCTCCCATCATGCCCTGTCTCCCTCTTTAAGTATCAGCTATCGGCTGCCAAAAGACTGACTGGATATTAATAGCAACACTCCAAGAGTCTAAACCACGTTTGTTTGGGTCAAGGCTGAGCTCAGGGTCCATTAAAACAATACAGAGGAACTCAAACGACTCGGGAAGCATCAAGGAGAGGGCCGAGAGGTAAACGGAACAGCCCTCTGATGTCCTAGCTGCTCCGGTTGAAGAGGTTAATCATTTAAACTCAGTGAGTCTGAGTGCGGTGTATATGTGTCGGCCAGAAACTTGGCGTCGCGCTGCCGAACGCCAGCCAAGCTGCAGGGAGGGTGATTCGCGAAGCCCCACAGCACAAAGATCAGGAACAAGAAGGCGAAAGCTTTGAGAGCCATTTAATCTCCGGCGAACACTTAAAATCAGAGACGTCGGCCACTTTGTGCTGGGTTCAGCTCCCTAAAGGTGCGATGATGCTAACGTCACACTAAGATAAGTCTGAGACAGGCCTGAGTGTGTAATCTCATTTCTTTTAGCCAGAAAATGCTTTTTATTCTAAAAGACCTGTGAGGTCCAGGACAACAACACACAAGCTGCTCCTCTGTGCCAAACAGTGACATCTAGTGCACAGCAGCAACAGACAGGAAAGTGAGTGCGTGTTGGTCGTTTAGGTGCAAAAGTGATGCGAGTCAACCATTTTTGGTCGACTCGGAGGGTGTGTGAGCTACTGGCAGGTAGATGCAGCGTCCACTTCATCTCACCAAGCGTGGAACCCACCGGGACCACGAGGGGGTGACCTCTGAACAGCCACCTCCAGGTTATTAGTGTCTGGCCCAGCGGGACGTTCCGCCGGAGGTGCCACAGAAAGGTCAAACGGGAGAAAGTGACGTAACATGTAGAAGTGTGAATGTGTCCTGAGCGACTGCGGCCGGATAACTAGCACCGAGCCCTGCTGACACTGTCCAGAACATTCCCTTTTGAAAGTCAAGCCTAATTTTTCTCAGAACGCCGGGAACAAAATCCAACAGGAAGAGCAATGTGTGTGTGTGTGTGTGTGTGTGTGTGTGTGTGTGTGTGTGTGTGTGTGTGTGTGTGTGTGTCTGAACTTCTAGGATCTCTGGAACTGGCGTTTGCCCAAATCCTGACACATGTGTTCAGAATCCAAAGACAAAAAGAAGGAAAGGAGGGAGAGGGTGGACATAAAACTCCAGGGTTTGTGTATGTGAGGCAGACAGAGAGGTGGAGGGAAGAATGCAGCCAGGTCCATGAGTGTTTGGACAGTTACACAATAGGCAGAAAGAAATGAAAGGACTGGCCGCTCAGCTGTTCCACTGCCATGTGTGCGTGTTTTCCTCGGTGGGTGATTTAATAGCAAGCAGATAAGAGTTCATTTCAAATTCGTCACTCGCTAGTGGAACGTTTTCTCTCTTCCAAAGAGCCGTCACTACCAGTGATCAAGCCATCATCAGGATAAAAATACAAATGAAGCCCGACGCGTTACGTGGACAACCTGAGCTGAACTCAACTCGGCTGAAGAACCGGTGAGCTCCGTCACGTCACAGGCTGGAGGTCTGTGGTGAAGCAAAAGCCTCCGGAGCAACAGACCTGATGGAGAACGTCCTCCTGAAGCTGAGACCCCAGCAGGCTGCACACACACAGAGGGAGAGATTACCCATTAACAAGCCACAATGTCCATAGAGCAGCCCGTAGAGTTCCAGAAGGGCTTCCTATGGATGCAGGAGCCCAAGGGTGAATGGGAGGGATAAAGAACTGTTTATTATTCAGATCATGAAAAGAGCATGAAATTTACATTCTCACGGCACAGCTGAGGGCGAAGCCTCCGCGAGCAGGGAAGGAATGCGGCATCTCTATGGGTTCCAGATTTCAGGTGCTCATTGGCCTCCGGCCGGCTGCACCTTATTCTGATTGTTACACCAGTTCGCCAAGTTGCTTTTGAGCCGCTCCAGTATAAATCTAAAAGGTTGTAAACGCCTTGGAGCACAGCTGGCACTGCCTCAGGTTGGGAGGTTCTCCTGCCATTGTGGGTTCGATGGTTCAGCTCCCGGGTCCTTGGACGAGATGCTGAACCCCCGAGTTGTGAGTCAGCGCGTGAATGTCTTTGCATTTTCGAGAATGGCTTCATGAGCGCAGGACATTCACCCTCCGTGGAGCCGACTGTAGGTGTCATCTTGGAACATCATGTAATACCTCTGCGGCGTGTTGGGTATGTGTGGAGCCCAGGGTGAGGTAAACAGCGGGGCCGATGACCCCGACGCTGGGCTGCAGCTTATCGCTCCACGAAGGCGGCCGGGGCAGCGACATTGTTCCCCAATCAGTGGAGAGGAAGCGCGTTCCGCTGAGGCAGGAAAGGAGTGAAAGGAGGAGCGTGACTTCTTGACTCGGAGCTTAGTTATCTACGTCTGGATGTAAACTACACAACCCCCCCCCCCCTTCATTTTCCAGCATCACCAGAATGCAAAGGTCTGCTCCAGCCTCAGTTTGTGCGTTCGTGCGCAGTACAGTAGGTGCAGCCAGCAGTAAGACGGCCTCCTCCGATGCATCAGCTGGCCTCCACCCCCAGTAAAAAGCCTGGTGAGAAGTCATTACTGCGCTGCTGAATGGCAGCGATGGCTTTATTGGAGCTAAGGTCTTGGACGGAGGCTGTGAAGCCGGTTTAATGAGCGACGCGCTTCAGCCTGAGAATGCAGGCAAAAGGTCACAGTGTTCCTTCAGGAAAAGGTCGCGGCTAAAGCCTGCGCGTGTCAGTGTGGCACGAGGGCAACGCGCAGCAGACGACGCGTCGCGTACAGTAAATGCGTCCTAATTAAATCTTTACGAAACCGCGCGACTGTCCTTTTAGTCCTCCGTGTGCGTCTGTCTTTGTGTGTTTGAAATGGATTTTACTGGCAAGGTTAAATTATGAGCTGCTGTGGCGCTGAGCTCTGGCCAGCCCAGCGACACACACACACACACACACACACACACACACACACACACACACACACACACACACACACACACACACACACACAGCCTTGCCCTGCTATAAAAGTGGGGACTCACCATTGACATAATGCCTTCCTTAGCCCCTTACCCTAACCTTAACCATCACAAATAAAGGCAGACGTCTAATCTTTGCTCTAATCTGAACCAAACCTCAATTCTAATCTCAGCCCTAAAATCACATCTTGACCCTCAAAATTTTGTAGGGCCCAGCCAAACGGCCTCACAAGTGACTGTAGGGCCTCACTTTGGTAGGAAAAAAAAGGATTTTGGGCCCCACTCCGATCTAACCACAAGGACACACACACACACACACACACACACACACACACACACACACACACACACACACACACACGTCAAAGTGAACCCCTAAATATAGCTATTGCCCTGTTATTATCACAGCCGGGCAGGGCTCTGTTATCTCTCACCCTTCACTCCCATTGTTTTACTACTCCAGCAGATGACAGCTCCACTGAGGCTGGAGCCTGTTTGCTCTGTATATGGCCTGTTATGTAAGACCTGTGCTGCTGCTGCTGCTGCTGCTGCTTAGTTCACCGTGTTTTCCAGCTGCAACACTTTATAAATGATTTCACGTCAGGTTTTTTGTTCCAGTGAGGAGCAAATCCTCCCATGCTGCGCTGCAGCTACAGTCGTGTCTCAGATTGCTTCATTTCATGACTGTTTATCCCTGTGACAGGATAGAAACATGCCCAGATGGAAAGCTGAGCAGCCGCGGCACATTGGTTCAGGGGAACGCCGCTTCATCAGCAGCGGGAACAAGTGTGTGTGCGGGACACAAATATGTCAGTGCAGAAAAACACACATGATCACACACACTCAGTCTTCAGTAGAGTTGGTAAAGCAATCGCTGGACTGATTGCTGGGGACGGCCTGGTTCTTCAGATAAACACACACACACACACACACACACACACACACACACACACACACACACACACACACACACACACACACACACACACACACACCATGGGGATTGTGATGCTTTCCTTTTCATTGTTACGGATCAGCGGCATGAAAACGTCCATCACGGGCTGCCGCCCATTCAGGACTGGTCCCACTGAACAGCATGCTGGGAAGATGTGGTTCGGTGGCAGTGGCCTCGTCAAACCCCCCGCTGGGCTGCTGCCTGGCCCCGGACCGCCTGGCAATCTGGATCAGTGGTTGCAGACAGACGCAACAACATGTCACACCACACACACACACACACACACACACACACACACACACACACACACACACACACACACACACACACACACACACACACACATAAAAACCATTGTTGGCCCCATGTGTTGAGGAAGCACTGGCCTGTTTCAGCATGTCCCAGCGACAAACACTGTACGTACCACTTTCTCACAACACACACTTAGCTTCTCCTCTGTGCTGCTTAACACAAACAAACAGCGATTGGGTGGTCAGTGGGATTGGTACATACCAGGAAGAGCTTAGCGCCAGAGCTACAAAATGTACTGTGCACACAGCAGTACGAGGCTACTGAGTCCGCACTGATCCACACACAAAGCACAGTGTGAGGCCGTGGCGTTTTCATTTTCAGAACATCTTAGACACACGGTCACAGACTGGAGCAGTTTGTCCGGTGGATTAAGATTATGGGAAAAGCATTCACGTCTTGAGTGATACCCTCATGTCTTTATCCACCAGGAGCTTGTTAGCTTAGCTTAACTTGGCTTTGTCTAACAGAGGGGGAAACCAAATCTGATTACCATCACTTCTAAAGCTCTTTATTTTAAGGCTGTGTCATTTTTTTGTGTAATCTGTACTAAACCAAGAAGTAAGAATGACTGGAAATGTGACTTTTATGTTTCTTTTTTAGGTCCTCATTTGAAAATTTCAGACTCATGTTTCCAGTATTCAGTGTTTTGTTGCTGTGTCACAACCAGAACAGTGTTAATAATTCAGTTGAACCATGTACATTCACCTGTGTGGTAGTGTCTGCGTCCATCGTTTCTCATTTACTCAGGACTTTCCTTCAGTTTTTCTCCCATCACAGTACAGTGATGACGACGTGTGGTAAAAGAATCTGTTTGTCTTGAAAACATACTTTAATGCCTCATAGAGTCGTCATTAGATCAGAGATGATTTGTGAAACAAGCGTGACTCAGATTTTCCAGACATGAAACATTGAGGGCAACTGCAGTGAAAATATTATTACAGTCTAACTGCAACCATCTGTGATGCAGCGTTCATCATCCATCGACGAATGGATGCGTGTGAATCCAGGCCAGGTCGTCATACTTACAGTGTGAGGAACTGAGAACAAAAAGTATGTTGAATACATAAGGTAAAAAAAGAAATGACCCTCTGTCTCATTAGGGTCAAGGAGAGCCAGTGTTTGCATTAAAACCGTCTCAGGGGTCACAGGATTTCCCCACCGGCAGCAGTTGGCTGCAAAAATCCAGACGAGAATACAAACATGTTATTGGAGAGAGGGAAACAGGAAAAGCCAGACAAAGCGTCTGTGACGTGAAACCTGAAAATAAATCGTATGTGCTATCACTGCCACAGGTTACGGCTTTCCTGGAGAATGGCACAGTGTTTGTTTTTCAAGGTCCAAGTGAAGTGACTTCCTTGGCAACGGAAGAAATCCAAAGCAAAACGTTACAGACTGACCCAGCTAAAAGTGATTTATCAGCACAGCCACAACAATAGAACAGAACAGTTCAGTCAAATGCGATGTGCCATCATCCTGATACTGTACATGGACCAAACAGTCTGTATTTTTTTAGCAGAGCACTTTAATTGAATATTTTACTACTGCGTTAACCTTCTGCTAATGTATTCATTATACACAAAAAGTGCTG
The DNA here is from genome assembly GCF_900634795.4 of Betta splendens. NCBI lineage: Eukaryota > Metazoa > Chordata > Actinopteri > Anabantiformes > Osphronemidae > Betta > Betta splendens. Next base: position 5,755,083 of record NC_040891.2, read on the forward strand.
GTGACGACAGAACTAAGAATATGCAGATACATAGAGATGCATATCCCAATAATTACCTTTGCCAATTGAGAAGTTGGGTCTTAAAAATAATCAATATATTAATTTTAGGTTTTCTTTGCTGCTTTCTGTACTTCTATTTACTTTTTGAGTTAGAGCTCTGCAGATTTTTTGAACATGTTTGTGCTTCCATCTAGTGGTTCATCTGTTCCCTACAAGATACTGAAATATCATTAGGTAAAGATGGTAAAGCATACACATACCAATGGTCTAACAGCAAAGTATGTAGCGTGTATTGTGACAGTTATAAGTTTGTTTATGTCGGAACTGGTGAGGCGGAACTAATGTCCTTACATACAGCAAAGAGGCAGAATGACAAAGGACCGGAAGAGAGAAGAACAGGGATAGATGCTCTAAGGTGAAAGGGAAATAGGACGCAGAGCGGTGTTTAACTTTGTAGAGGAGACAGGCTGAGAGTGTAGAATAGAAAACGTTTTTTAAAGGAACAATGCAAACTCCAACACAAAAGGTGACGGTAAAGCACTACCAAGTTTGCCACCCGCTAATAAGGAGAGGAAGAAGAAGGAACTAAAGTTCCGTGGTTTGTAGCTGTCAGGTTTCTCTTCTATGCAACACAGTCAGAAAAAAGACGGTAAAGTTCAAGTATGCGGCTAAAGTTGAATTCATTTAAGTTTTTAAGTTTCCTCCGTACAAGTTATTGCGGCCAACGAAGTATGCCGCTATTTATTTGTATATGTATAATTAATATTACGCAGAAATCTGCTAATTGCTTAATTATCCAATTAAGTGACGTTTGTCGTTTATTGTAACGAGAATTGATTGAGAAATTTGAGTTTGAGTTTTATTCTTATATTTTCTATATTTTTTTTTATGAAACAGTCTAGGCTTTGTTTAAAATAACACTAAAATATATGTGAATGAATATAATTCACACCAACCAATAATAAAGTTTTGTTTTTTAGTAAATGTGGTCATTATATAACCAGGTAAATCTATTGTTTTATTCCACATTTTTCAGATAAACTATCACAAACTGGGTCAATGTAACAAAAAGAGGGGCGACAACACAGTTTAAATACCAATTAACAATGGCTTGTTGTAAATAATGAACAAAGGTAAATAATCAATAATGTCCATGAAGTGTGTAACATGAGTCTCAGTAGAGTGAGCAATGCATGAGTGAGTGGTGATTCAGTGTGTGCATGTTATCCAATGCAGAGCAAAAACAAACAGAACACAACCAACCGGGCCTAGTGGTTCCTTTGAGTCTCATCAACCTAAAATCTACACTTATACTTATAATAAATGTGCATTTTTGTATTTGAGGAATAAACCGCAATAACGCTGGACCTACCAGTTGCTTGATAATAGTGTAATTGTCTACAGATCATCAGAGTGGAGAAAAGGTATGAAAACATTAAAGAAAAGCTACAACAGCAGCTTTTCAGGGGTTGTAAGGTGAAGTTTCTCAGAATGCCGAGTTCCTGGATTCACTGAGGTACTACGGTGTGTCAATGTCTACATCTGTAATCGTTCACCTGACATCATGACAGCTGCCTTCTGTTTCATCTATTGGGACACTCATGTAGCCAATGCAGTGATGACCTACTACCCAGACAAGAACAATAAATATTACTGACAGAACCATCAAACTCGCAGAAAAGGTTTGGTGTCATGCATTTAAAATCAGTGATGGAGCAGAAATGCCTTCATATAAATCATGTGGGAATTTGTTTGGCTTCCGTACAACTGATACACACACTGAAAAATAAGAATTTGTCTGTGGCAACTGTGCTGAAATTGAGTGTGAGCAAGTTGTTTAAATATGAAAGTAAAATTACTGTAAAGAGCAGTCACAACTGAGTTCTAACGCACGAACAGCTGAGAACAGGAAAAATGTGCAAAAGTCTGCTTTTCGTGGCTCAGCTTTTACCTCATTGAAGGAAAATTTGAGTGGGATGATAAGGTCTATTTTTTGCCTTTTCTTATGATAATTGTGTATCTACTTCTTCTGTACTATATGAATTTGAACTGTTTGCACTGTTGCAGTTAAATCCTAATACAATTATGAGTAATTGTGTGACTTGCAATAGTAGAATAGAAAGTTGCAATAATTCTTATGATGAGCATGTCTGTTTTTAGTAATAATGGAGCTACAGTGGAAAGTAATGTAAGGCAATTTAAAATACAGTTCATGGCATAAACTGACAGTCTCTATCACTCTTCCCAGTCTCTATTCACCTCACCTCACAACATCAGTGCCACTTTTACCTTGCAATGAACCTACTCCCTTCTCCAACGGCACCAGAACTGCCCTGCTAAAAACTCTAAGTGGGGCCAACTCCTTTTTTTCCATAAAGGTCCTACTTTGGGAATGACCCAGGTGGAGGCAGCGCTGCACTGGTTTTCATGTGAAGCAGGTGACTGGGAGTCAGTGGTTCTAAGCTGTCAGGGCCATTTTCTCCCCCTGCGTGATGCAGTGGGGTGATTCATCACAAAGTTGCACTGATTTTTGTAAAAAGATATGTACATAGTCTCTGCATCTTTAGTTCTTGTAGAGCTGCTTTCAACTCATTTCAAGCACCAACAACGTCTCTTCCGTCGTTGTGCAGTTAACTTCTGCCATCTCCACCGCGTTTCACCCTTAACTGCATTACTCACTAGTAATGTGTCATGTGCAAAAGATGCGTCTCTGAGAGCCCATGCTTTGTAGTGAATCAGAAGAGCCCAGTTTTTTCAGGGAAGAATTCTATCAGGAACGCAGAAACCGCGCACCTGTGGGCTGTCGGCGCAAATGGGAAGTAAGAACAACTCCCCCAGCTGACGTACCCCAGTCACGGGACCGGCCTTCAGGAGACAGTTCACACGGACTAACGGCCGATGGAGACCGCTGGCTGCGCGCTTTGCCTGCTAATGGTCGCTTTTCAGGTGAGATTTAGTGCCATTTTTTTATTTCAATGTGATAGTTATATTTTTACAAAGGTTACTTTTTCTACACAAAATAACGTGAAGCGATTCGGTTGGTTTTAACCAGGGTTATGTTTTGTTTATAAACATAACACAATAAAAAAAAAATTGTAAAGAAATCATACGAATGTGAAACTACTGTGTTTTATGTGTAGGTCTTTCTAATGTGCAAAGAAAAATATGGACATGCACTTTTTTACTGAAAGCGAGTGACTTATCCTCATATCCCTGATCAGTGAGAGCTACAGAATCCCACTGTTCTGAAAACTGGGGAGAATTATTATCATGTTTTGGGGGATTTTTATTATTTTGAGACTTTTGGCCAACTAAGCATACCTTGGGTCAAATTGACCCGGGAACATTATAGTACATAAGAAATGAACATAATACGAGAGGTAACATGCGTTTCAGTTTTGTGTGGTGTACTTAGGTTTATGTCTCTGTTAGGACGTGTTAATCAATAACCTTGTTCTTCCAGGCCTCAGTTCTACTGAATGCTGAATGCCCAACATGTGCCCCTGGATTCAAATACGATATGTTGATGAGAGTGAGCAGGAAGCACCTGAAGCCGGGCACAGTCCTGGGCCAAGGTGAACTGTACATATACATTAATGAAGCTAATGTGTCCTCTAATGACTAACGTGGCTGCAGACAGACCCGTGTCGTGTCGTCCATGACTCCTGAATGGGCTGTGTTGTTTGAATGGAATTGAGAGCTTATTTGTAATGTGTGCAGATGTTTCTTTAAAGATGGGGTCACTTGACCTAAACTGTCCAGTGATATCTGAGCTGTGTAGCCCTATAGACCTCCCTGTACTGGACCAGGAAACTGTTTCAACACATCTGGCACTTAAACATTACACCTGAAGACACTGGCTATTTAGAAAACAAAAATACTGATTTGGGAATGATGGCTGGAGGGGAAAAGTAACACTTTTAACTGTACATTAATGTAGCAGACAGAGTCGAGGTGTGTAGGATAATTCATTGTGGTTTACATGTTTTTAGACAGTGGTTTTCATTGAGTAAATACAAGTTTGGATAATAAATATGTTGTTTTAGCTGTAAAAACTCTGGCTGGTACTGTAGTCTGCCCCTCTGTGGTCGGTAAAACTGAAAGAACCACAGTGAAACCTTTACAGAAAACATCCTTGTTGGAAAAATACTGCGATTAAACCATTGTAACATTGTTGGAATTTTTTTTGCTCAGCTAACGAGGTCATCTGCTGTGACCTCGTTAGCTGTGCTATCTGCAAGAACTAGGGAGTACCGGTGTGTAGCATCCTTATCTATGACCAGTGCCTGCTTTGTGCAGAAAATATTTCCCATGTACTGCGTGACTATATAAATATAATGAGCTGCCTTTTCTTCAGATGATAAAGTTGCCTTTGCTGTAAACTGCTCACTCCTTAAAATCCTGAAGAAGGTCTCAACTGATTGTGTCTCTTTTATTTAAGATTTACAAAGGGAAATCTTAATTTCCCTAACAATCCTTTTCTTTTTTTGGCCTAGTTTCACATTTAGAAAGTTAAAGGGATGGTTTACATACATGAACAGTAAGCCCTTCTTGTTTACTAGAACTCTAGCTCGTTCTGTTCCTGGCAGCTCTATGTGATTATATGCGTCCGTGACTTAATCATTTCCTGGGTGTGTGGGTTAACCATTTTTTCTGCTTTTAATCTTGCTAGCTGAGCTAAGTGATCACCATGATTGTTGATTCTGCTCAGCGATAGAGTTTTCTCTGCAAGGAAGAAAGTCGTCCACTCTCAACTATAAGGGACCTTGTATTGACAGAAGGAACCCAGCTGATGGGTTTTAAAGCCAGTTAAATCCATATTGTGTCCTACAATGAGGTGGTAACTGCATTGGACGCAGTGCTGTAGGTTGGGGCTGCATTACCTCGTCTACCTCGTTGTATTTATGTATTTGCTCATTCCAAAAGATTACCATCAGACGTGTGATGTCCCACTCAGTAAATTACAGTTAAACAAACAAGCTCAACCTTTTTTAAAAGGTTTCAGGCTAAGCTGTTTTTGCCTCCTCCTGCAGTCGGCTTCACTGACGGCACAGACCGCACCAGGTTCCTCTTCAGCAGTGACAACAGCCGGTTCAGCGTTCAGACCGATGGGACTTTAATGGTGAGTGGAGTTCAGGCCTTTTAATGCTCATCTTCACATCAAGTTAAACCTTCTAGAATTGTATATTTTGTAAAATATAAGTGCTGGGAAATCCTGTTTTAAGATTTAAATAATAATAAAAAAAATGTTATACTGTATACAAGAACTTATTATAGTTAACATATTTATGTAGTTAAAGCTGCAAAAAAAAACGAAAAAATCTGTTTTGCTGTTAACTTAATTAATAAAAACTTACAGCAGCTACTGTAATAAACGAGGCGAATAAAACTTTATAAATAGAATTTTTTTCAGGTCAAGAGAGCAGTAACTCTTCATGAAGGACATAGGGACTTCTCTGTCCATGCATGGGATTCACAGGGTCTCAAGACGACTGTTGATGTGAGGCTAATGTACCAAAGGCGTTCTCCTGAAATTGCTCATCACAACATTGAGCATTACCTTAGTGACCACAGTAATCAGCAACACCTCGCTGAAATGGAGTCTCTAGCAGAGGTAAGACAAGCACTATTAATCCTGCAGCAGTTACAAGTGTTAAGCAATGGTCTATTAGTAATAATATTTCCTTCATTTCATTTCATTTCATTTCATTCTGTGTGTGTGTGTGTGTGTGTGTGTGTGTGTGTGTGTGTGTGTGTGTGTGTGTGTGTGTGTGTGTGTGTGTGTGTTAGAAATTACCACACTCTCTAACTGTGTACTGTATGTGTTTGGTCCACAGGTGCCTGTTCTCTATTTTCCCAAGACTAAAGGCCTGAGGAGGAAGAGAGAGTGGGTTGTTCCTCACATCAATGTTCCTGAGAATAACAGAGGTCCATTTCCTCAAAAAATTACTAACGTAAGACAATCTATGTAATGTTTTTAATTCCCTTTCAATATTTGTATGAATTGTTTATTAACTCTTAACAGTTTTTGTTCAAATGCTTTTTTATGTTTATAGCAGATTTAACCCTAGAACACTCTCAACAAAAGTTAAACCATCACTTTTGCCGGGTAATTGTTACCCGATATAATATACCCAACAAAAAGTACTTATCATAGAAGATAAATCTAAACACAGTATGACAACGCATGATAAATTAGAGTGGTAGAGTGCTCAAGGGTTAAATTTTAGTTGTATTGTCAATTTATCATGATTGATTTTATAGTAATTTCAACTGGCTTAAATTTCAGTTGTATCATAGTGATTTTACAATCATTTTAACTGGCTTCTTTTGTTTTCTTTACCTTGATTGATTTAGAATAAATAACACGTTGTTGTGGAATAACTGAAGTCTTATTGTTTTTTCCAGATCCGTTCAAGTGAGGCTAAATTTAAGAGAATCTTTTATAGCATCACTGGTCCTGGAGCAGATCAACCTCCCATTGACCTTTTCACCATTGACAAAAACACGGGTGTTTTGTTCGTCACACAACCCCTGGACAGAGAGAGCCAGGCCAGATATGTGGTGAGAACCCCAAAACAAAGACACGCCTTCTTAAATCGATTACCCCTCAGTATCCAGGGTTGAATCTATTGACTATACAGCAACTTGACATTAAGTTGGTCAAAGAATGTTCTAGCATTAAGACACATTACATACTGTTATTATTTATTTTGATTCACTGTATAACCGTATTTATCTGTGTACAGTTTCAAGCTCATGCTGTGGCAGATGGTTTAGGAAATGTTGAGAAGCCAATGGAAATTGTAGTGAATGTGCTGGACCAGAACGACAACAAGCCTGTGTTCACTCAAGCTGTATTTGTAGGACAAGTTTCCGAGGCATCACCAAAAGGTATTTAATTTATTTTAAAGACCGATTTGCATCTATCTTGAGATCATCGCTCATCATATAATTCAGTACCTGATCCAACACGTGAGGAGAAGTTGAAATGGGCTCGTAACTACCAAAACCAGATGCAGTATCAGTTGTTGGTGTTTGAAGAGAAGAGATCATCCTCAATGCTGTGGTGGTGGTAAAGCCTCATACCTAAAATCTTCTGTTTTTTTAGGTTTTGAGATTTGTACAGTAAATGCCACAGACAAGGATGATCCAAATACAGATGGTGGAATAGTCCATTACCGTATTCTGAGCCAGAACCCCCAACTGTCCAGCGTCCCTCTGTTTGCCATAAATGAAGTCACCGGGGTCATCTATATCAGTGATATTGGGCTGGACAGAGAGGTGAGTTGTGTTCTCAGTTGTGCATCTCAAAGTGTCAAAGGTTTGCCCCAGACTTCACATCATGTTATTAAAATCTTCAGCACTTTGCTACTATTTGCGTGATATTTTGGGGTATGAGTTTGTTGTTTTATCCCTACGTCTAAGCCTTATGTGCTTTAAAGAAAATGGGAAAGAAGGTTCCTATTCGATTCAACGTACTAGAAATTTAAACATCAAACTCTGAATAAAGAGAAACACCATGAAAAGTTAAGATGTCATGTCAGGAAACTGAAACAATGATCAGTTCAAATCTGGATTTATTCCAACAGAAATGGCCAAAGTATACTTTGTGGATACAGGCTGCCGACACCAATGGAGAAGGGTTGCGTGCAGAAGCCCATGTAATTATTACTGTAACCGATAGCAACGACAATGCTCCAGTCTACACTCAGCGCACGGTAAGTATATAATACATATAATACCCAGTTACTCTTCATGACAGTATTTAAATTGGCTTAGAGTAAAGGAACCATATGTGGTCTACAAAGCCACCCAGTATAAGTGTTTAATGTTTTTAGCTTCTCTCATTTTCACCCATTTTTCTAGTATAAAGCAGAAGTGGAAGAAAACCACCATCTCGGTCACAAGGTGATCAAGATGGTGATAACGGATGGGGACGAGCCACATACCCCGGCCTGGAATGCCAAGTTCAGGATCGTTGGTGGTGACCCCGGAGGGCTTTTCAGTGTGACAACAGGAAGTAACAAACAAGAAGGAATTATTACAAATGTGAAGGTAGGAGGTGAAGTAAAGCAGTGAAAATGGTGGAATGATTGTTACTCAGTAATTAAAACAACATTCTTTTCCTTCTCCAGAGTCTTGACTTTGAAGCAAACAGCAAACACACCTTTTTGGTCGCAGTAGAGAATGAGGTTCCCTTTGCTGTTCCGCTGCCCACGGCCACTGCCACCGTGGTGGTCAACGTGAAGGATGTCAATGAACCTCCAGTGTTTAATCCTGAAACAAAGATCGTAACCAAACCAGAAGACCTGGTTCCTAACAGCGAAGTGACTCAGTACACAGCAACCGACCCAGACACAGCACGCTCACAGACTGTCCAGTGAGTGCCAGTAATGTCGGCCGCACCTTCAGGGATACGTCAATCTATATGCCTTAAGCTAAGGAGGAATGGATGCAAGGAGGAAATGTGTTTTGTTCTTTTACCGGTTTTTCTTTATTTTACATATTTGAACATTGGTTGAAATCTGACTTTTCATCTCTTGTCATTTCCCATCAGGTATAAAGTGATCAGCGACCCTGCAGGGTGGCTGAACATCAGTAAAGACAAAGGTGTGATACGGGTGAGAAGCAGCATGGACAGGGAGTCTCGCTTTGTCAGGGATAACTCGTACACAGCACTCATCGGTGCATATGATAATGGTAAGTGCAAAGCCAAAATGACTTTGGTGCATCTTTGGATGAAATCTCGAGTTGTCATAATCCTGGTTGAGTGCTGTCATCTTGTCATTTCATCAGACGAGTCCCCAGCCACAGGAACTGGTACACTGATCATTCGGCTTCAGGATGTCAATGACAACGCCCCGGCCATTGAGGAGCGCGCTATTAAGGTTTGTCTTTGACTAAAATCAGAACCTGTGCCATTGATGCACTCACATTTAAATGCGTCACAGGTTTCTGTTATGTAAATGTATGATTTCTCCTCAATGACGTGACTCATCATCACTGAGGAACAACTCTTTAAAGGTTCATGTCTGTTTGTTATTGTTTTCCAGGTATGCAACATGGAACCAGCTGAGCACCTGTTGACTGTGACTGATAGAGACGGGCCTGGATTTGGTGCTCCGTACGCCGTCTCATTACATGGCACGTCAAAAACCAACTGGACCGCTAAGATGAACAGCAACAGTATGTGAATGAAATGTGTATGACACCATTTCAGACTTCAGTTTTGGGTAGAAAATACATCAGTACTGCTGTTCAGATAACCTGTGTTACAGTATAGACTGTAGAACGCCCAGTGGAGTTGAAACCGACTTGTTGGGATTACTTTATACCTGTTGACTTATTTCAAGTGCTTTGGCTTTGGCTCACATTTACACTGATACAATTTTTTTTTCTATCTCCACCCCTTGAGGAGTGTTTTCTCTCTGTTCTCATTCTACTTTTGTTTGCAGCGTCTCCGTCCTTGTCTTTTTCTAGCACCCTGATCTGCTATTGTGGAATAACTTTGTTGAACATGGTGCTGATCTACTGGTCACTTTTGGTCAATCTACTGATCAACTTGGATAAAGTTTTCCTAAAAAGATTCACTGGGAAAACCTCTCTTCCCCAAGAGGACTGGAGCAGAGAGTCCTGGTGTCCTGTGTGTCTGGAGCCACTGTCCATCGAGGATGCAGAGGATATTATATTATTATTACATATTTTGGACTTTTGCGGTGCCCTGCTTTATCGAAAGATTGGACAATCGGCTCATTGGCACGTCCACCGGCCGCAAAGTAAAAAATAGGATGTGCAAGAGGCGATGAAGCCGTGAGTCCTGACCGATTGGACTATCGATCTGGACAAATTAGTCATGGATCGCTAAAAATGTTACTAGAATTGGCTGTACAGTATATTATTCTGTCTCTTCTCCCTCTCCCCCTCCCTTCCCGGGTCCAATCTAGCTCACCAGCTGTGCGTCTATCTCCTTTACCTTGTTGCGTCTTTCTCCAAGGACAACTGTTGGACTGACCTGTAAACATCTTGGTCGTCCTCGGTCATCTATAAACAACAGTTTACTATACTGATTCAGATACAAGACCCCCCCCCCCCCCAAGTTTCAGTTTCACCGTCTGCTATGTGTGTGTGGGGTGGGGTGGGGGGGGCACGTTTTTCCTTCGACGTGGGTACAATAAACCATGTTTTTGCTATCAAGGTGAGGACACTGTGACAACTTGGGGACACTTGAAAGGTCCCCACCGGTCCGAAAGCTTTTTTGAGGGTCAAGATGTGATTTTAGGGCTGTGGTTAGAACTGAGTTTTGGTTTGCAACTTGCTTCCACTGTCGGATGGCGCCGCTAGCGTGGCTGCCTGCAGAAATTCCTCTATTGTGGACTAATAAACGCATTCTATTGTATTCCATCTTGTAGCGCTAAGCTAAAATGACTAACTAAATGGTCAGGGATATCAAGTAAATGTTCTCTGTTGCAGAAACTGGCATAATCCTGAATTTGGCTACGGAGCTGCCCAGTGGAGACTATGTTGTGCTCCTGAGCGTTTCAGACAACCAGGGCTTGGACCAGGAAAGCACCCTGCAGGCCAAAGTGTGTGACTGCACTGGGGAGAACGTGACCTGCCAATGGTCGGTTGCAGGTGGTGCTGACCTGCCTGTGATCCTGGGAATCCTCGGAGGCATCCTGCTGCTGCTTGGTAAGTCTAGTTTTACTGGCCGGGCTCCGTGTCGGCCTTTTGAAAGTAAAAATAAAATCTGCATTTATTCATTCATTCACATTTTAGCACATGAGGATTTAATCTTTTTATAAATGAGCTCAGTCGCAGTTCTTGTATCTAGTAATTTCATTTAAATGTCTGACAAAATGACAACTGGTGGAGAGTTTGTTTAACTGGACTCTTGTTCAGATAGAAGATGGGCTATGCAAATTAGTCTAGTAATTTACATAGATCATCTCCTTAAATTGGAAGGGAACTGAGGACATGCTGCCAAATAAATGAATTCTTCCTCTGTCTAATACAGTATATATGTAGTAGATGCTGTGTCTCTTTATACTTACAATCGAATCAAATGTAGGTCTTATAGAAAATCCCAACCATCAGCACCTTAAAAGCTGGACTACAGTTAGGTTTAAGGGCTTGTATGAAAAAAATCAAACCATCCTTATCTAGGAGTTAAATTTGAAGTAGATCTTATTTTTCAGGAAGTGCCTCTAAATTTATCCTAAGAACAGCCAATGTACTGTAGGAGAAATGTCATCTCTCTGCCGATTCCAGTCAAAACTGGCAGCAGCATTTTGATTAGAGTCATTGGGACAATCTGAGCAGAGTTAGTCGTCCAGTCTGAGCTAATGATTGAGTCATGTCATTCAGCCATTTAGTCATTCAGCATGACTCTGTCTAAACATCTGGACCTAAGAGCTTGAGTGCCTTATAGTAAACTTTGTGCTCCACGTTCAGTGTTGGTGCTGCTGTTGCTGCTGTTTGCAAGACGGAGAAAAGTAGCGAAAAACGAACCTCTACTGCAGGAAGACATCAGAGACAACGTCTATATATACAATGAGGAGGGAGGTAGTGAGGACGACAACCAGGTATGCACAGAAAAATATCAGCTGTACATGAGTAAAAGTGTAAAAGTAACTGAGACTAAAACTCAAATTGCACTGACTTGTCAGGTGTACTGTAATTTTTATTTGAAATAAAAAACCTTTTTTTCTAAACTACATTCGGCCCATCCAGCCCTCGCCTAACCCACTTGGCTATGACTAAAGCTTGTGTCTGTGTTGTCAGAGCTTCGATCTTGGCGTTCTCCGCCGTGCGCTGGATAACCAGCCAGAAGTCCTCAGAAATGAAGTGGTGCCAAGCTTCATGCCGGCTCCTCAGTACCGGCCTCGTCCTGCCAACCTGGACGACATTGGCACATTCATTGATGATGTGAGTGGAAACATGAAGCGCCCATTTAAACATTATATTTTAAACTGAATAATGGTGATTCGTGTTTCTAATCTTACCTGATAAAACCGTGTCTGTGCTCCTCAGAACCTGAAGGCAGCAGACAGCGACCCCACGGCGCCCCCCTATGACTCGCTTCTGGTATTCAACTATGAGGGAGGGGGCTCGGGTGCAGGAAGCCTGTCGTCCCTGGACTCCTCGAGCAGCGGAGACCAGGACTACAACTCGCTCAACGAATGGGGGCCGCGCTTTAAGAAACTAGCAGATATGTGTGGTGGAGGGGAAGATGACGTGCTGTGAACAAACCTGCATGAATGGCTCTTAACACTGGATTTGTGTATATACGGACTGCGTGCATCCCAGGGCAAGTGATGTGAGCCAGACATGGGGCTCATACAGTATGTGCCTTGGGTTGAACACGTGTTGGGTTTGTGGTTTACGTTTGACTGCGCTTACTAGAGTTTAAAAAAAGTCCCCTGTTGTCAATCCTAAAGTGCCCCATCTTTATTTTACAGCCATGTTCAATACTAGAGGTGTTTTGTCTAATCTGTAGATTTCATGCAGATATTTGAGGCTGACAGCTTTAATACATGACTCTGGAAAAACATGTTTGCACTTGCACTGAAATCTTAAGCAGTCTACTGTATTTTTTGTCTATTCTGTTTAGTTTTTTATGCTGCAGTATGTTTTGTTTTCTGTTAGAACTATAGAACGATATCCTGGTAACCAACCAATATATTATATATTAAGCTTGAATTTCTATAATTTTCCGCTGAGCGTCAGTAGAACATCTGGCCATAGTGGCATGATTCTACATTCGTGTCTGAATTAATTTTCAGTTTGTCTGACTTTCTAATTTATTGGTGCAGTTGTGAGGGTACCTTTAAAGCGATCATGTCTTAGTTCAGAATGGAAATCTCACATGACTTTCAAAAAAAGTCTAGTTCTTGCTTTAGTTCCTGCCTTGATGCTGATTATTTTCGCCCGTGTTTTTAATCCGTCATCCTTATTTGTTCTATTTGGTTTGTTGTCTACTTGGTGTGTTATCTACCTTGAGTATGTGTGTGAGGTCACCTGTGACTACATGTCTTGTTGCTCATCGTGGTGGTTGTTTTCGTTCTGCATTTGGGTTTCACTTTCTCAGCTTCCTCGTGCTCCTCTTCAGTAGAAAGCGAGCGTTTGTGAATTTGAAAAACAGTCATCGCACAATCCAGTTAAAGATCTGTCACGTGAGCTCCCAATACACCCGACAAACCTTTATTTAATTATTCCATTGTCCTTTAAGCAGCAATACAAGTCCCACTGCTTCATTCCTCACTTCTGCCCAGTCGTCATCAATCTGAACAAAACAGGAGACATTAAAAAAAAATTAAAAAAGAACTACAAACAGTTGCTGATTCTCTGCAAATCCCTTCCTCACCATATCTTTGAAGGCCTCCCGGTGGTAGGCTGGATATCAAGTTCTTGTTTTGCTGTTCAAAGGTCAAATTCTATTAAAAATATAGCACTGTATGTACAGTAAAGGTTTAGTTTTCCCAATAAACAAAATCCCACCTTTAACCAGCTCAGCTTTTACAATGCTGCTACAGCTGTTCTTTAGTCCACTGCTCTAACAAGCGTTTAAATGGATCCTGAATGAACGAGTCTGATGAGTTTATCACAGAGTAAGCAGTTTATCCCAAACCAATCCAAAAGAACAGTTGCTAGCAAACTGGTGTCTTTTCACTTATTAACTAAATACACTCAACCCTAGTCTTCATGTAGTTACTGATGAGGGGTATTTATTCATTTTAAACCTGCTAAGCAGCCACTTTGCCGGTTCGATGCAGCAGAAATCTATGAACGTGATACTGAGCATTTAACGCTACTCACCTTCACCGTCACATTAAACAATTGAATAGGCATCAAGTTTTATATTAGAAAATATCACTATAGCTACCAAAAAAGCAATCAAAGGAACCAATTATTGGGTTAATTATTAAAAAAATACAGGCCAATCAAAGGCTCTATTGACTAATGCTCACTACAACTCATCGCCTGTGTCCACCAACTTATCATTAAAACCAACTCTGTGCCTTTCAGCAGAGGCTCAAAGGAGACACAATTAGAATAGAATAAACTCTACAGTAGTTACAACAGTTCATTAGCAATATAATGAGTGCATGGACGTGTGTAAACTGCACTAAACAAAGATGAATGACACAAGACCAAACCACAAAACATGAGCACCAGATTATTTAGCTAGAGGATTGAATTTCATTTTCTAATATTGTGCTTTGAATTATAGAGATATTTATAATTAACTTTTTCAATTAAGAAATTTGGTCTTTAAAATAATCAGTACAGTATCTTAAATTTAGGTTTATTCTGCTGCTCTCTGTACTTGTGCAAATTTTTCACATGGTTGTGCTTCCACCTAGTGGTTCATCTGTGCCCCTGGCAGCGAAACAAAAGAATAATTACTGTTGGTTGCTAATAATAATAATAATAATAATAATAAGTAAAAAATGCATATTTCAAGGTACTGGAATATCATCAATTAAAGATGATTAAGCATAAAGATGCTAATGTCCTAACAGTAGAGTTGAGGCAGAGAGAAGGAACAGATATGTAGGTCATACTGTACCTACTGTACTTAGGTCATGAGAAGTTACTCTTTTCAACATTCTGTAAACATTTACAACTGATAAAACCCTGGTGCTGGCAGGAAGCGTGGAGCTAGTTGTCCTTTGACCTCTGTACAGGTGTGACTGCAGCAGTATTGTTGAAGAAGTGAAAATCTAAGCAGACATGGGGAGAACATACTGACTCAACACAGAAAGCACCTGGAAGACGTTAAAATCAAGCCCAGGGCTGTTATTATTAAAAGCTCCTCTCTAGCAGTTAGATCTCTGCAGGCCTTTATTCAACACATTTGTCTCAGAGCAGATTCTGACAATGATTTAAGGATTCTGTCATTATGTTTAATAATCAAAGGAACTGTGTCATTTTATCATGATTCATGTGTAGCTTTATTCTGGATATTTTTCATTAATTGTACATTATATTGTTGTTACCGCCTGTTCAATTTTACATCGCAGTAGCTGATATTTAAAAGCAAAGGTCCCCATAGTTCAAGTTAAAACATTGACCATCAGTGATATAATATAATTAATTAATAGGTTTTCTGCATATATTCCATGTTTCATTGTAAGCAATAACACATAATTGGCCTCACAGTTGTAACTGAAGAGTATAATCATAAGAAACCATTAGAACGGATGATAAAAAGCTGCAGTAAATTAGTTCCTAAGCTCAGTTTTGTGGTTCGTAAAACACGTCACCGACCCACTTAAAATCCACCATCTTCAGCACCTGCTTAAGCACCATGCGAACACTGGCTTCAGCCTTCTCTCTGTTCTCTGCTGTGTATGTGGGAGATGTTGGTGCAGCTGCCTCTTTAACAGCTTTCTCTGCTTTAAGCAAGTTGCTCACACTCCCAACTTCAGCACAGTGACCGTAGGGCCACTCCTTTGTGTCCTTTGTGGGGAGACCAAACAAATTCCCACATGATCTGCAAGGTTCCATGTTGGTTTGATTCTTGATGTTAGAAGCCTGACATGTGACCTTATCCAGAGGAAGTTTGATGGTTCCGTCAAAATATTCCTTCTTTTTATATTTCTCGCTGGCTTTCTCTGGATAGTAGGTCATCACTGCACCAGCCACATATTCTTCCCAAGTGCTCAAGCTGGATGCAGCAATCACGATTTTCCCAGCATTAGGACCAGTAGTGGACATGGACACTCCATAGTAGTTGCTGTTGGATGTCTTACAGGTAGTAACACACATGGTGGTGGAGACCAGGAAGCCTGGTTTCAGACGGTCGGCGAATTCATGCACACGCTCTTTTATTTTGTCTATTTGACTCTTTCCTTCCTGCAGGACAATCTAGAACGACACATAGTTATTAAACACTGACACTCAGCTTTTCTCAACTTTTTGATTATTTTTAAAATGCAACAGAAGAAACTAACTGTACTGTACTGTCTTGTGAACCCTAGTGTCATGGCGTAGCCCATGCCTGGTATTTAATAGGAGGCCAAAGACCTTTTTTGAAAGCTTCTCTGTTCTGTTAAGTTCCCCATTTTTTTCTTTTATTGTGAATATTTGTGATGTATCATTGTTGTTTTTAAAACAGATATCTTTAATAAACTTGCATCAGGTGAGGAGTATCACTGACTCCCTGAGTGAGTGCATCTTCCAGTGCCCCATCAACCCTTACACTGTAGAATGTGAGTATTTCAATTATCGTTTCACTTTTGAGAATTTTCGACATTGAATCTAACACTTGGATTTGATCAGCCTAGTTCCAGTCTCCTACTGTACATTAATGCGTTTCAAAAGAAAACATAAATCTACACAACTGATGTGATAATGTGAACAGTGCTGAACTGTGAACACAAAGGTTGTATCAACAGCTGTCAATAGTGTGTTGTTGATTAAAGAACCACCACTGAAAGTACCTGGTAGTTTTGGGCTCCTTGTCTACTTCCTTAAGTTTACTACTTTTACTAATACTTTATTACAGAACATTTAGTGTTTTAGAAGGATTCCCTGTTTTCCATGGTTTTTACATTTCAATATGCAACCTTTGCAGGATTAAAATGTACATTAAAATAATTGTTTGAACTCTTACCATGTCCAGCACGCAGGAGAATGGGCTTCGCTTCGGAAGTTGGGACACATAATACTGTAGAGGTCGAGGGTATTGCCCCTTCAACATGTTCATCATATTGTCGTCAGTAACAATATCTTTAGGCTCATATTTTGGTTTATTGATTCCTCCGAGAAAGAAGATGCTGTGAAGTATCTGTTAGTAGAAATGCATAGAAACTGTCTACTGTTATAAACTGATACACATTTATATATGTGACACATGTGTATTGCCACACAAATGAACTTACCTCATCCACCAAGTGTTTGCTTCCTGGAGTGGTATTGGACCAAGCCAACATTTGGGTTATGATCTTCAAGGCATTCTCTCTAAAACCCTCTTGAACTAGTAGAAATTTCTCCCTTCAATATAATAATATTTATGACAAAGTAATTAACGAGTTACTGTAATAGCACGTTACAGCATTGATCACTTGAAGCTTAGAAGAATCAGCTGACTCACCTCGCTGTCAAAGACTCCTGCCACAACATGAGAAAAGCATGAAAATTAACATGACATTAACATGTGTAACAATAGTACTATTATTAGATAGAAGTGATTATTAGAATAAATATCAGTATTAAGAGGAGCGTCAACGGTAGAAAGGACAGAAGCTGCGACTCACCATTGCTTAAAAGTGAAAGTAAGTGAAAGGCTGCTTGTTATTGCAGCAATTCGGCCTTCAGGCCTTCAGGGGGCGATCATGTCCTAGTTCATGCTTGTGTCTCTGGTGGTGTCACGTGACTATGCTTCCTTTTCTGGGTGGCTTGACGCTGGGTATTAGTTTCCCTTGTGTATTTAGTTAGTATCAGTCATTCTTATTTGGTCTCATTTGTTTGTTGTCTAATGTGAGTGTGTGAGACGTCAATGCTACATGTCGTGTTGTTAGTTTTCTCTAGAGCTGTTTGTGGATCGCTTGGTTCATATTGTCAGTATCTGTGTTGACCCTGTTGGTTAGTTTAGTTTCCCCACTCGCCTTCTTTGCTTCCTTGAGCTCCGTCTCGACAGAGAATTTGCAACAGTCATTGCACAGACCAGTTAAAGTGTGATCTCCCAATACACCCGACAAGCCTTTATTATTATGTATTTAGAGTAGGATGTCATTTAAGCAGCAATACAAGTTGAAGTGAAAATAAAAAGTAGAATAACATTAAAAACAACAATAAACTCATTGTGATACATGTTGGTGGTTTAGGTTAAACAAAGGCACGTTAAACCACTTCTCTTCCTTTGCACTTTACACTGTGTGGTCAAAAGGAATCAGGCAGAAACATTTAACAACACAGAGGGGATGTATTTTCTCTTACTTCTGCTGATGGGTTAATCCATGTGCAGGCGAGCGCAATTAAATATATTTAAAGATAAATTTAATGTCTTACAGATATTTTAAGACTTCTGGAGCATGTTGTTGCATTTTAGGGAAACAGCAGAGTCTGAAAAAGCAGGTTTATAATCAGTCACTAAATGTATTTTTATTGTACATCACCTGTTATTATGTACTATCACACCTACAGTACATTTGCCCATCTTAACTAAGGGATTCCAGGAATTGCGATTTGACTGCCTTCACCAGTTTTTGATGTTCTTTATCCAACCTCTTCCCCACAGCTCCCTTCCTCACTTCTGCCCATTCGTCGTCAGTCTGAACAAAACAGAAGACAATACAAAACTTAAAAACCAGAAACTACAAACAGCTGCCGATTCTCTGCAAATCAAATTCTCACCATATCTTTAAAGGCCTCCCCGTGGTAGTAGCTCTTGGAGGCTGGATACTCTAAGCCCTCATCACGTAGCTCCCTCAGGTCTGACGCCACCTCATGCAGGTCCTCTCCATCGTAGCCATACACCTTTCTGTCCTCACATGTCATCAGAACCAGCTGGTCACAGCGGCAGGACGTGCCCTCCACCACCCCAAACACACACATCTTTACCTCCTGGGGCAGGTAAAACAACCCCCAGCCGTCCACCACCTCAGCGCTCTCTCTGTAAATGGTGTCATCGATACCTGCTATTCTCAGGTTAAAAACAGAGCCTGATCGACTCTTTAAGACAAAAAGTTTGCCTCTTTTGTGTGACACCAACTGTTGCACCTTCAGTAGGAATGATTCACCTGCAACAGAAACAAGGACACATGTAAACACATGTTAAATGACTAGACTAAATGACACAAAAGAGATGTGTAACGAACCTTCTGCTCTGCTGTGCTGCCCCCAATCAGGTAGGTCAAACAGAGGGAGCTCGCTGAAACAAAGAAAAAGCTGTTACTTTTGAATTTTCTGAGCAACACATGAAACTCATATAATCGCCTATGGATTTCAGTCATATTTGACAGCATTCATTTCAAACATCCTAAACAAGAGCAGATACCTCATAGCTGCCGCCATCCTGGTCCTCTGTCACCTACAACACACATAAAAAGTCTCTGTCAAAGTAGTGGTGACAAAAGCATAGTGATTGTACATTTAAATAAAATAATATTTTCAGAGCGATCAGGTCGACGTTCATTTTTGAAAACGAAACCAACGTGTAAAATAACGCTGCTTATTGCGTGTGACAAATCACTAACATTTGACCTACATCGCAGTGTTAAACATTAATTTCTGATAAATACATAAAGTTCTGTTCCACCGAACAACACGATCCAGCTGAACCGTTGTGTTGCGTCAGCGACGTATCACCTACCACAGGTTTTTACAGATGTGTCTGTAGAAGATCGCACAACGACAGCGGAGCATATAGTTCTCAATTTTTCCCTGGTACATTAAATATAGACGTTTGTCCGAGTACGATATGATTGCGCTATCGATTTCTTCTTCCTCGTTATAGGGCGGTTGGCAAACGAGTTTGTGAATTACTGCCCCCTACCGGTCAGACTGTGAAACGACTACTATTATCAATTGGCAATTCAATATGCAATATCGTTCAATTTGAAAATGCATTTTGCGTTTGGCAATTCAAGTATGTGTTGATTTAATACCAAGCTTCATTATTTAAACGTTTAAATAAAGACTTAATCAATTGCATTTCATTTGCTCGTGGTTTAGAGGTGTCTTTATTCAAATTCGACAGCAGACAGCTGGAATGCAAGGAAAAGAATTCAAGAACCAGGTAAAACAGTACATACGTAAAATAGTTCATTCAACAATACATGAGTAACCATATTGGAGACATTAATCCTAATTTACATGATCATATTTAAGATCAGTTCCAGACTCTGTCAAGTTCTATGAATAAAAAGGAACTTCTGCGCTCCATATCATCCTCAACAAATGGCTCGGTTGAATCCATTCAGAGGTATGTGAAACATTTTAGTATTTGACTTAAAGGTTAGACACAAAGTCCCTGTTTTACATTTTATCTAATTACACTCTTCAGATCTTCAGACGTTTGCCCAGAGAAACCCTCAAAAATGGGACAGTTATGTGCAGTGCACAATGTTTGCTAAGGACAAAAAAGCAGCTGACAATGCAGTTCAGTCCTTATTTTTTACTGTCTGGCAGAGAAGCCAGATTTTCCTCAGAGGTTGCAGTGAACTATGACGTAAGAGAACCAATTATTATTCTACCCACATCGTTAATAGTACTTGGTTATTGGAGGACAAAACATACAATTCTATTTCTTCTTTCACGATTACAGGTTTGGACAGAAACTGTGGAACAACTGGTAAGGAACGAGAAACTCGTTGAAGGGCGGCTGATGCGTGAGTCGACCTATAAAGCTGCTCAGAGTAATGTTAAAAAATCTCAAGACCTTGTTGTGAAGAGAAAACTTAGGAAAGGCTTTGAACACAACTACAAAGTCGACGACAGAGTGCTAAAAATTAACATTGGAGAAGAACAGCGAAAAGGAAGGAAACTGGAAAGCGATATGCACGGGCCATATACAATTACTGTATCAGCATTCAGGGCAAACTCTGTCACACTCTGCTGAATATTCACTTGCAGCTTGATTGTTCGGAGTGGGAAACATTAATCGGTGCTGTCTGTAAGGATAGACGCTAATTGTAAGTAATGTCCTTTCAAGCAGCTGACGCAAATGTATTTCCAAGTTTATTTCATATTTGTTGACATTTATTACAAACAAGTGACATATCGTTAAGACATACATTGTAAGTATGCTTTACATGTTGCCGGGCTTTCTTAACATTCCAGATGGAAATGTGAAACCATTTCCCACCCTCGGCAGCAAGACTCCTGTTTCTAGTCAGCAAAAGATGCTCACTCAGTTTATAGAAAACAATTCACTGAGCTTATTTACAGTATCCTGTTTGTCCAATAGTCAATATCTATCTCTTGAGCAAAATAGGAATTAATGTACACAGGACACTTGTACTCACTGAACTCAATAAACTATACTAACAGAATAAAAGAATAAAAACTATAACACTCAGCCAAAACTGCCTTTCACAAAAAAGCCCAGGGCAGCTACATGTGCAGTATGCTTAGTAGACCTGAGACCTCACCATTCTCATTAAAGGAAAACTTTACTGATTTTCAATGGGGGTTGATCCAAACGATGGCAGGATATAATAAAGGGTGAACATCCATTCATCCATTTTCTACCCCTTGGTCCCATTCTGGGTCGCGGGGAAAGGCAGGGTACACCCTGGACAGGTCACCAATCCATTGCAAGGCTAAGAACGAACGAACAATCAGATTCCTGCATATTTTCTATGCAGAGAAAGTGTCATTTATTCCTTTGCAAAAGTCCAGTGAAACATCTCAGATGACTTTTTGCCATGTGCTGACAGACTACAACTAGTGCTTCCTGTTTTTTCTGTACCTGCCCCAGCAACGGTCAGGCTGAGAGGGTGGTGGAGCTAAATGGCAGGTAGGTCCAATCACTGCAGCGCAGGTGATTCGCCCGAGCGCAATGCATTCTGGGTGTTGTAGGATATGACCATTTAAACCACAACACATATTACTTCTGTTTTCCCTGTTTTTTTTTTCTTGACATAGAACAACAATGTTAAATGTTGTTGCACATTTTTCCACTTCTGATCAAGTGTTAGATGTTGGTGGTGTCTCTTTTTTATTCTTTATGTGAAAGTATCAATCTTCCAGCATCAAAGTTTGACATCTTCACATCTAACACTGGGTTGGTTGACTTTCTCTACACATTATCTCATTATTGCACTTACATATGACAAAAGCTACACTGTGGGCACTAAGCTATGTTGGAGAACACTGGGCTGAAGTACTTTACAACAATGTGAGTGATTGTGTGGACACTAAGATATGTTGAAGGACAATGGGCCAAAGCACGTCACAACAATGTGATTGTATGGACACCAGTGACACCAGTTCATGACTGGTGAGGCACTGACACCTCAACAGTATGTGTATTACTACTGGCCATGTTTCTCTCACCCCCATGAACATGTTTGGTCTAGAACGAATGTTACAGAACAAATTTGATCTGAGTCCTCTGTGTGTTCTTTACAATTCATACTCATTCTAGATGAGAAAGTGTGAGCACCACATTGAAACAGCGATGTCAAAGACACGTTTTACTTTCTTCACCAGCTCTGCATGAGAGACAAACAGGAGCTCAGGAGGTAAAGACTGCAGCTGAGGACACTGATGGTTGTTCAGAGCCAACGTCTACTGTTGAGCTGAAGGTGACACGTGTTTGAACATCACATTTTGATGATTCAGGCCACCTGCTACATCATATATATAATATAATAATTGCAAATAAAAAAAACAAACTGAACTAAAACAAAGACAAATGAACACAAGGCCAAAACACAAAACATGAGCCCAAGGTGACAGAAAGAAAATGACTGAATCCACCAGATTATATAGCTGGAGGATCTAATTTAATTTTTAAATTTTTTAATATTGTGCTTTGAATTATACGGATAATTATAATTAACTTTATCAATTGAGAATTTGAGTCTTGAAAATAATCAGTATATTAACTTTAGGTTTATTCTGCTGCTAAAAATGCATTTTTCAAGCTACTGAAGTGTCATCAGATCATGATGATAAAGCATAAAAATGTTCAGATATCAGATATGTAGGTCATGGTAAGTTTCCTTTTTCAATATTTTGTTAACATTTTCAACTGGTAAAAGCCTGGTGCTGGCAGAAAGTGTGGAGCTAGTTGCCCTTTGACCCCATTACAGGTGTGACTTCAGCAGAATTGTTGAGGAAGTACAGGCGTGTGTACTGTAAAGGAAACGTTTTTTTTTTTCATGAAATTTGTAAAGATTCTCTTAATGTCACATTAATCCTCTGCTGCATTTATTTTTGAGTAAATCTGTTCATGTTGCACAGACGTCTGTCTATGCGGTTCTGTCATACTCCAAATGTTCTGTTTCTGGATGACTAAACTGTGTTTACTGGATTCATTGCTTGATTTAAAAAGCACAGAATAACTGTGTTTACAATGATTTTGATGAATGTACAAAGAAAAGAATAGAGGAGCAAAACACAGGACAAGTATTTATTTGCTTCTGTAATATGTTTACGATGAAAATGTTAGTTCTGTGTACTCTAATTAAAGAGGCAACCACTGACTCTCATGCGTATAGGCACCCACTCCCCAGTCAATACTAATGCTGTGGGAGGAAACTGGAGCATCCAGAGAAAACTCCTCTAGACACGGGGAGAGCATAAAAACTTAGACAGAAAAGCACCTGGGGGATGTGTAAATCAAACCAAGGACTGTTAATAATAATTAAATAATTAAAATCTTAATTAAAAAATAATTAAAATCCTCTAGCAGTTAATCTGCAGACCTTCCAGAGTAACTTCTGACACTGACCTGTCAAAAATATTAGTGTTAATCATTTCAGTCAATGTGTTGTCAATGTCTAAATCGACTGTCATTATTCTGGCATCTGAATGTCTTTGTCATTTGTTGTATAGATATATTGTTATATTATATAGTATATATTGTTGACTGATATTTATAGTATATGTTTACCAGTATACAGTAGTCAACTGAGTTTTGTGCACACAGTACATTTCTTTAATTGTAAATAACAACACACAGTTAAAGCTATGAATATATTGTTATAAGCACAGTTTGAGCATAAAGCAATAAGTACACTACAGTAATCAATAAGTACAGTGAAGTCCCACCCGATCAGCTCAGTTTTGTGGTTCGTAAAACTCCTTCTGATACTTTACCTCCCTCAGCAGCTGCCTGAGCGCCCTGCGAACACTGTCTTCAGCCCTCTCTCTGTTCTCTGCTGTGTACGAGGAAGATGTTGGTTTTGCTGCCTCTTTAACATCTTTCTCCTCTTTAAGCAAGTTGCTCACACTCTCAGCTTCAGCACAGTGGCCGTACAGCCACGACGCTTCTATTCTTTCCTTTTTTTCTTTTCTCTTTGCTTTCTTCTTGGAGAGACCAAACAAATTCTCACACAGTGTGCAAGGATTCATGTCCTTTTGATTCCTGATGTTAGATGCCTGACATGTGACCAGGTGTGGAGGAAGTTGAATGGTTCCATCAAAACATGACTTCTTTTTATGTTTATTGGTGTTCTTTTCTGGCTTTTCTTGGTGCACCTTTGGATAGTAGGTCATCACTGCACCAGCCACATATTCTTCCCAAGCACTCAAGCAGGATGCAGCGATCATGATTTTCCCAGCATAAGGAATTTTTTCAGTAGACATGGACACTCCATAGTAGTTGCTGTTGGATTTCTTACAGGTGGTAACACACAAGGTGGAGGAGACCAGGAAGCCTGGTTTCAGAAGGCCGACGAATTCTTGCAGACGGTTCTTTATTGTGTCCACTTGGTCCTGTCCTTCTTGCAGGACAATCTATAAGCAAACACAAATATAAAAACGCTGACATCTGTTTTTAGTTTATTGATTTGTAAAATGCACGAGAAGAAACTAACCATGAACTGTATCAACCGTACAATGAAAGTATTCATGTATTTAGTTTGAAGACATTGAATTTAACATTCAATTAATTTGATTATAACATGTTTTACTCTTCTGTGTTAGTGCATTACTAAGGCATTTCAAGAGAAAACATCATCTCTATCTATTAGTGTGAAGATGTTGTGAATGGTGCTGCACTGTGACCACAGGTTGTAGCAACACCTGTTAATAGTGTGTTGCTGATGGAATAACTTAAAATAGTGAAAACATCAAAACAGCTGGTAGCTTAAGATTTAGGCTCTTTGTCTACTCTCTTAAGTTAAAATGTTATTGCAGCAAAAGTTATTAAAGTTTTGCATTTCAATATGTAACTGTAACTAACTGTAATTGAAATATGAACTTATTGTAAACTCTTACCATATCCAGCACACAGGAGAATGGACTTCGCATGGGAAGCTGAGAACTATAACACAATAGCGGCCGGGGGTATCTCCTCTTCAACCTCTCCAGCATCACCTCATTATCAATAATATCTTTAGGTTCATATTTTGGTGTATTGATTCCTCCAAGGAAGAAAATGCTGTGAAGCATCTGTTAGAAACATGTAAAAACTGTTTATTGTTATAAAATGAACTACATTTATATACTGTATCTGACATCTGTGTACACACAAATAAACTTACCTCATCCACTAGGTGTTTGCTTCCTTGAGTGCTTTTCGACCAAGCCAACATTTGATTTATGATCACCAACGCATTGTGTCTAAAAACATCTTGAACTTTCAGATATTCCTCACTACAATGTAATATTATTAAAGACAAAGTAGTTAGAGAGTTACTGTACAGTTACAGTGTTGATCACTTGTGGACCAGAAAAATTGTATGACTCACCTCAACTTTATAGAACCCTGTCACAGCAGAAGAAAAAAGCATAACATTCAACATGTGTAACAACAATAACATAATATTAAATGATTAATATGATTTCTTAGAATAAAGATCAACAGTAGAAACAACAACAGGACACAAGCCACTCACCATTGCTGCTGTGTGATGACTAAAGTCAAAGCAAGTGAAAGGCTGCCTCTGTCACTGCATCTGTCATGTGATTTCCTTTATGTAGAAGACAGTGACTCTATGTGCAGTAGGACATCTTTTAAGCTACAAAACAAGTAGACGTGATAATAAAAATAGTAGAATAAAGTCAAAAGCCACAATAAACACAAAGACATTTTAAATGGTAGTTTTATTTTTAGTCATCCTTTGTAATAATAACTGAGTGTGACACATATTGGTGGTTCAGGTTAAACAGAAGCACATTAAACATCCTGTCTTGTTTTGCTTTCGATTCAACTTGACTCAACTCGATTTGACTCGACTCAACTCAACTTTATTTCTAAAGTACATTAAAACAATTAAAAAAATTAAATAATACTAAAACAATAGACAGGGATGGAATTCATAGATGGAACAGAAACAGAGTCTCACACTGCGTTAAAAGCCAAGTAATAATAATGGGACTTAAAGTAAAGCAAGTTTTATAAATGGGCAATAAAGGGACCTGTCTATTGTGCAGAAGTAGAACATTCCATAATTTGGGAGCTGCAGCAACAAAGGCCTTTGTCCCCTCAGAGCTTCCATCTGGATTTCAGTACTGTCAGAAGAAGCCAATCAGCTAAGTCCAAAATGCAGTGCAGTACAATGTAGTACTGCATGGATTACTGTTTCAAACCGCTGCACTGTAACAAAAGGCTTTACCCTTTACAGCTGCCTAAAGAGGAAAAAAGTAGACTTCAACACTAAAATCACAGTCAAACTGAGCCAAAGGGCCTCGGTTAGTCAGAGAGGGTTTAGTGGAGCCATTTACTGTAGACTGAACACCATCACTTTGCTTTTAGTAATGTTAAACTTCAATTTGAAGGCCATTCCTGTTAATACCAGCATTGATAGCTTAGCTATCAAGCTGAGCTTTGCTTAAGAGTGGAGTGACTTTTTGTTCAGTATTACAGCCTTTCATGCCTTGTGTAGCATCTTCAGTTTGAGTGTAGTTATTTCCTATTTTCCAACTGTACTAGTGACTTTATGTACTTTATATTCATTCTGCTCTGCAGCGCTTCATGTTACTGGCACAGTAACCTGTGAGTGCCAATATATACTTATGTGCAGTCCACCTTTTCTTTTCTCTAGTCTTCTCTGCAATCAGGTCCTGACTAAAATATTTTATCTGTTAAATCCTAAGGTGTTTTTAAAAGATCTTCACTAGCAGTTACAGTAGATTCTGCAGACCTTTAGTCAACACGTCTGTCTCTCAGAGACAGAGGTTTCAGTGTTATACAGTATATGTTCCTTTATTTAAAAAATGTGTAATTTGTCATTTTAACCATGTTTCATGTGCAGCTTTACAGTAGTTTTTTCTCACATGTGGATGATATTGTCATTTGTTGTACAGTTTATATTGTTGCTATTTCACATTTATAACCCAGTGATTGGAAATTAAGAGAAAAGGTTGAAAAGGTTCAACTTCAAGTAAATGATAGACCACAGATCATCAGTGTTGTTTTATTGATATTATAATCAACAGGCTTTCTGCATAAATTCCATATTTCATCATAAACAAAAAAACATAATTGGCCTCACATGTATATATCAATATATTGTTAGAAGCAAAAAATACATTTTAAGATAAACCTAAGACTTCTAAAACAGCAGAGTCTGAAAAAGAGAAGTGGCTTAAAATGACCAAAGGAGGTTGTTATGATCAGTCACTAAATGGATTTCTATAGGATGTCACCAGTTTTTAATATCACGCCTACATTTGTCAAGCTTAACTAAGGGATTCCAAGAATTGCGATTTGACTGCCTTCACCAGTTTTTGATGTTCTTTATCCAACCTCTTTCCCACAGCTCCCTTCCTCACTTCTGCCCATTCGTCGTCAGTCTGAACAAAAAATAAGAAAATACAAAACTTAAAAACCAGAAATCACAAACAGCTGCTGATTCTCTGCAAATCAACTTCTCACCATGTCTTTGAAGGCCTCCCCGTGGTAGTAGCTCTTGGAGGCTGGATACTCTAAGCCTTTAAAACATAGCTCCTTCAGGTCTGACGCTACCTCATGCAGGTCCTCTCCATCGTAGCCATACATCTTTCTGTCCTCACATGTCATCAGAACCAGTGCGGTGGTGGAGGACGGGCCCTCCACCACCGCAAACACACACATCTTTACCTCCTGGGGCAGGTAAAACTTCCCCCAGCTGTCCACCACCTCAGTGTCCTCACTGTACACGGTGTCATCGATCCCTGCTATTCTCAGGTCAACACCAGAGCCTGATCGATCGACAAAAAGTTTGCCTCTTAGTTGTGACACCAACTGTTCCACCTTCAACAGGTACGATTCACCTGCAACAGAGAGGAAGACACATGTAAACGCATGTTAAAGACTAAATGACACATAAGACAATACATGTGTAACCAACCATCTGCATTGCTGAGCTGGTCCCAATCAAGTAGGTCAAACAGAGAAGGGTCACTGAAACAAAGGAAAAGCAGGAGTGACATTAATAATTCACTCCTGAATATTTGAAGTTCAACTTTGTTATTTTTGAGAGATGTTGCTTTTGAATTCTCTGAGCAACAGAGCAATTGCATTTAGTTTTAGTCACCAAACTGCCTTCAACATTGTTTTTTGTATTTGAAAGCATTTACGTTAAATATCCTAAACAACAGCAGATACCTCATAGCCGCCCCCATCCTGGTCCTGGTCACCTTTAATAGACAAAGACAATAAAGTCTCATTATCAAAGCCATGGTGGAAAAATCGCCTAGATTTCACACTTTTACATAATACAATAAAGTCGTTGCAAAGTGAAATGTACCAAACCTGAGGTGGAAGTTAATTTTTGAACACGAATCCAACATGTACAACAACGCGACAATGGATAAAGTTCTGTTCCACAAAACATCATCAGTACCAGCTGAACTGTTGTGTTGCGTCACTTACTGTACGTACGTATTAACTATAACAGGTTTTTACCGATTTGTCTGTAGAGGATCACAGACCGACAGCGGAGCATACAATTCTAAATAATTCACATGGACTGAAATATAAACGGTTACCGGGCGCGGATACAGTAGAACGAGATCCGAGTCCGATGCGTTTACAGCTGCGACGTCTGTTCGGCTCCGTTCGACAGTTTTCGCTGCGGCTTCGGTTTGCATCGAATCACGTGATAGACGCAGGTTATTATGTTTTACAGACAACGTTCCCGTACGCAGATGTTTTAGCAAAACATTTGAACCCGTTTAAAATACTGATGTGAAATGTTAATGCATATTTGTTTTTTAAATTTTAACTTTAAGCAAGATTTCCTCTGTGCCAGTAAAAGCTGCTCAATTCATCTTAACAAACATAAAAAAACACTTCACTGACCATATGTCATTTGGATCTATACTATTTGTCCAATTGACAATATCTATTATTGCAATTGGACAAACATGTACATTAATTCAAAATATATAGAATAATCTTTGAATCTAATTTGAAGGTGAGAGCACTAATTATTCTCTGTACAGCAATATAAACACTCATCTCTCTGGATTGTAACTACTCCATCAGTTCATGATATTCCTCATCCAGCCTCCTCCTCAACATTCTCTGTCTCTGTATTGTCTTACAGTACATGCTTTTCCATTGCTCTTTGAAAGATCCAACTGCAGAACTGGAAGATAGACGATTAGATTGATAGAACATTCACAGCAGTATTTTATGTAGACCATTACATTAAAAAATGTGTGAATGATAACTAGATGACCTGGTGAATTCAGCACTGTAATTTAGCATTCATAAGTCCTCAATTCACTGGCGGTTCTGGTTCTGGTTCTGGATCTGGATCTGTATCGTTGCTTTTGCTTTAGAGAAGCTGATGGATCATAAGGAGAAGTTCTTGATCTTCACCACCGTGTGTTAATGTTCCACACACCCTTTAATACTTTTGTAAAGGTTTCTAGCAAACCACAGACAGCTGATTTATTTTCCACACACACAAATGCATTTCAGCACCGTGAGGGTCACTCCCACACAGGACACTTATACTCACTGAACACAATAAACTACTACTACTTAGAATCACATGAATCACTACTGTAAACACTTACATAGAAACTATAACACACATAACCAGAACTGGCTTTACCCATAATTGACAGAAAGCCCAGGCAGCTACAGTATGTTTAGATATACTGTAGAGAAGGAACAAACATGTAGGTCATACAGTACAACTCACCATTCAACATTGTGTATGTAGGTCGTAGACCTTACCATTGCCTTTAAAGATCACTGTATTTACAGTAGCATATTCAGAACCCTGTTCAACCTCTTGTTTTCTTCTGATCTAGTGTTAAAAGTTGGTGGTGTCTATTTTTTTGTTCTTTATCATCAAGCTTTCTCTGAAGCTTTTCAGGTTCCCGTCAAAGTTTGACACATCTAGAACGTTGGGTTGGTTTCCCTGCCCATTAGCTCATTATTGTACTTACATATGACAAAAGCTACACTGTGGACACCAAGCTATGTTGGAGAACACTGGGCCGAAGTACATCACAACAATGTCAGTGATTGTGTGGACACTAAGATATGTTGAAGGACAATGGGCCAAAGCGCTTCACAACAATGTGATTGTATGGACACCAGTGACACCAGTTCATGACTGGTGAGGCTCTGACTCCTCAAGAGTCAGACTTTACTTAAAAGAGAATCTTTTTCACATACGTAGAATGCGTATTACTACTGACCTAGTCATATTTTATCATCATTTCTCTCCCCACCATGAACATTTTTGGTCTAGAACGAATGATACATGTTTGAACATCAAAATTTGATGATTGAAGAAACATACAGTATAAGGACCTGCTACATCATTGCCTAGAAACTTGAGCCTACAGACAGGAGGTGGTCCATTCAGAACCAGCTGGAGCTCAACACACTCAAGACTATGGAGATAACAGTGGACTTCGGGAAGAACTACCTGCCCCCCACCATCCACAACAACGCAGTGTCTACCGTGGACTCATTTAGGTTCCTAGGGTCCACAATCTCATAGGACCTGAAGTGGGCCCCCACATAGACACTGTCCACAAAAAGGCCCAGCAGAGGTTGTACTTTCTGAGACAGGAAGTACAACCTGCCCTAGGAGCTGCTGACCATCTTCTACATCATCCAGTCTGTCCTCTGCACCTCCATCACTGTGTGGTTTGGTTCCAACACCAAACAGGACAGACACAGACTGGGTGCGTGGTCCAGTCAGCAGAAAAGATCATTGGGACTGAGCTTCCGTCCATCGATCACCTGTACAGACTCAAAAAACAGGCTGTCAGCATCACTGCTGACCCCACACACCCAGGACACAAACAAAGTTATTTTTTTGAAAGCTATTATGGTATTGCTCTAACAAACCTGATTAGCAGGGGTGCAACTCTGTTTTCATAGAGGCCTTTCGTCTCAGTGACAACGGCGCAGCTGCAGCTTTGAATAACAGGTCACACTCCTGATGCTCAGTGTAGCAGCTCAATGCATATTACTGATTAGCTCATTACACCGTTCCTTCCTCTGAATCCTTTCAAAATAAGAGTACCAATTCAAAACTTTTGCTAAAAATAACAATATTTCTGCTTTCAACTACTTTATTATGACTAGTTAATAAGACTATTTTACTGTTTAACAATTACCTGCACAGGTTTCTTTAAGATCCTTTCAACATAAAAGCACCAATCCAGATCTTTAGCTAAAAATACATTATTCCTGCTTTCAACTGGACTATTTTACAATTTAACAGTTTTTACAAATGCTTCATCCATATCATTTCAGAATAACAGCACCAATTTAATTTATCAGCTTTTTTATCACACTTTTCTACATACTAATATAATAATAATAATAATAATAATAATAATAATAATAATAATAATAATAATAATAATAATAATAATAATAATAATAATAATAATGGTTTTGACTAGTTAACTTAAACTAGTTAATGAGACTACTTTATAGTTTAATAATATTACCTGCATGTTTTGTCCATACCCTCTCAAAATAAGACTTTAGCTAAGTATAGCAGTATTTCTGCTTTCAATTGGTATATTGAAGGCAAAATGAGTTTTTGCTATGTATTTCAAGTGTTTTGACACAGTTAGAGCCTTTAGCAAACAAAGTGTGTCATGACATTAAAATCGGTGT
Source organism: Betta splendens (assembly GCF_900634795.4). Classification (NCBI taxonomy): domain Eukaryota; kingdom Metazoa; phylum Chordata; class Actinopteri; order Anabantiformes; family Osphronemidae; genus Betta; species Betta splendens. The sequence continues at coordinate 5,786,794 of NC_040891.2, forward strand.
TTAGACCTGTGTGTAACCTGTTAATAGAATGTGTTGTTTCTGTAAAGATCAGAAGTGAAGAAAAGCAATGTAAAAATAAGTGAAAGGCTGCTTTTGTCGTTGCAGCAGTTTGACCTTCTGGCCTGCTGGGGGCAGTCCTATCTTTGTTCAGACTTGAACGCTCTAGTGGTGTTGCATGACTTTCTGTTTTTTTTTTCTTGTTCTTGCCTTGACTCTGGTTTTTGTTGTCTATGTGTGTGGGTATGTGGTTTACATTTCCTGTTACTGTGTTTCTTTTCTACACATTTGTGAACACATGCTTGCTTCCTCTTGCTTAAGTGAGGGATTCTAGCAATCAGGACTTTAAATTCTTCACCAGTTCTTGATGTTCTTTATCAAACCTCTTCCCCACAGCTCACTTCATCACTTCTGCCCATTCATCGTCAGTCTGAACAAAACAAGACAATAGACAATACAAAACTTAAAAAACAGCTGCTGATTCTCTGCAAATCAACTTCTCACCATATCTTTGAAGGCCTCACCGTAGTAGTAGCTCTTGGAGGCTGGATAATCTTAACCCCCATCACGTAGCTCCCTCAGGTCTGACGCCACCTCATGCAGATCCTCTCCATCGTAGCCGTACACCTTTTTGTCATCAGAACCAGCTGGTCACCTGAGCAGGACGTGCCCTGCACCACCGCAGTTTTCATTTCATTTTGTTTGTATTATTGCTCAGGACACTGCTGGAAATGTGAATGTGAATTTCCATCTGTCAATCCATTTATCTATCTATACATTGTCTATCTACACATTGTCATAAAAATATTTACACTGTAGCTCTAATATTAGTAAGAACAGTCATGCATGTCAATAATTCTTAGAATTATGCCTAAACGCAATCTGTATTCAATTTTATTCTCTAGTGTAGAACTTTGTGCCATTTGAATCCTATGTACACTCGGTTTTCGGAGACAATTTACTGACAGTCTTTTATTATTATTATTAACCACAGTTGAAATACACTTTTATCCAATTTCTTTATTTAAAAAAGAACCCCACACAAAAAGTTCAATTATTTTTTCTGGGCTTTATTGGGCATCTGATCATTCAATAAGAAAGAAAAATCCAACTAGTTGTTTTTATTTTCATTTCTTTTCTGCATCCACCTCAGGGGATGGACAATTCAATGTTCACATAGAGTGCTCATTGCAACTCTCTGCCTTCTTCATTTGCATGTAATATTTAGATACACAATCACATCAAACATCTCCTAATATGGTCACAACTAACTGTTAAATTACTTTCCATCTTATCTGGAGCTGCTTCTCCGTTCAAAGAAAACAGGAACTTCACTCATGCACCAAGGTGCCTCACTCATGTACTGAATTAGTATAAAACAGGGTGGTGGTTGTGAAGTGTGAACAAACAGGAAACTATAACAGGAATTGGCCTTTAGTCTAAATGCAGCAAGCATCAGGTGACAGAGACAGACTTTGAACTTATTAAATTAATACTTTTAAGCAAACATGTATTAGTTGAATGGATATGTATTTTTGTTACATTACCATGTTGGTACCTTTCCTTTAGTACCAAGTTCAGCCTAGCTTACATTTTGTGCTAGTCTTGTTAGTTTGTCCATTCATTGTTCTGTTCGTTAAGTTTTCTGCCTCCTGATGTATTTTGTTTAGTCTATAAGGAGTGTTTTGTGTTTGAATTAAACAAACTGTTTTTTCTTTATTCATGGCTAACTTTGGCTCTGACTTGGTCCAAACTCCCCCTTTTAAGCAGGCGATCTGCCATTTTGTGTGGCAGAAACCTCACATAACGACCCAGCCACAAATGGACCCAGTCAGAGCAGGCCGAGGAGCCCACACCATCAGAACCTTGTTCAAGCTTCTGGCCATGATCCCAGAATTACCTGACATGCAAAGGCAAACTTTCCACCTTAGACTGGACCAAGGTCTGTGTGTGTGTGTGTTCCTCTACTCCTTGTTTGAGGGAGTGTGAGGGCTTTCATGTGGTGGAACAAGTTGTTGCCCTGCTAGAAGACTCTCTAGCCTTGCTCTGCCCCGCTGCAACTGTTTCACGTCCTCTAGATGGAAACACTCAGTCCAAAACCAGGTTTAAGACTCTATTCTCCTGTTTGCATGTAGCATTTAGATACACAATCACATCAAACATCTCCTAATATGGTCACAACTAACTGTTAAATTACTTTCCATTTTATCTGGAGCTGCTTCTCCGTTCAAAGAAAACAGGAACTTCACTCATGCACCAAGGTGCCTCACTCATGTACTGAATTAGTATGAAACAGGGTGATGATTGTGAGGTGTGAACAAACAGGAAACTATAACAGGAATTGGCCTTTAATCTAAATGCAGCAAGCATCGGGTGACAGAGACAGACTGTGAACTTATTAAATTAATACTTGTAAGCAAACATGTATTAGTTGAATGGATATGTATTTTTGTAACATTACCATGTTGGTACCTTTCCTTTAGTACCAAGTTCAGCCTAGCTTACATTTTGTGCTAGTCTTTTTAGTTTGTCCATTCATTGTTCTGTTCGTTAAGTTTTCTGCCTCCTGATGTATTTTGTTTAGTCTATAAGGAGTGTTTTGTGTTTGAATTAAACAAACTGTTTTTTCTTTATTCATGGCTAACTTTGGCTCTGACTTGGTCTAAACTCCCCCTTTTAAGCAGGCGATCTGCCATTTTGTGTGGCAGAAACCTCACATAATGACCCAGCCACAAATGGACCCAGTCAGAGCAGGCCGAGGAGCCCACACCATCAGAACCTTGTTCAAGCTTCTGGCCATGATCCCAGAATTACCTGACATGCAAAGGCAAACTTTCCACCTTAGACTGGACCAAGGTCTGTGTGTGTGTGTGTTCCTCTACTCCTTGTTTGAGGGAGTGTGAGGGCTTTCATGTGGTGGAACAAGTTGTTGCCCTGCTAGAAGACTCTCTAGCCTTGCTCTGCCCCGCTGCAACTGTTTCACGTCCTCTAGATGGAAACACTCAGTCCAAAACCAGGTTTAAGACTCTATTCTCCTGTTTGCATGTAGCATTTAGATACACAATCACATCAAACATCTCCTAATATGGTCACAACTAACTGTTAAATTACTTTCCATTTTATCTGGAGCTGCTTCTCCGTTCAAAGAAAACAGGAACTTCACTCATGCACCAAGGTGCCTCACTCATGTACTGAATTAGTATGAAACAGGGTGATGATTGTGAGGTGTGAACAAACAGGAAACTATAACAGGAATTGGCCTTTAATCTAAATGCAGCAAGCATCGGGTGACAGAGACAGACTGTGAACTTATTAAATTAATACTTGTAAGCAAACATGTATTAGTTGAATAGATACGTATTTTTGTTCCATTACAATTATTATATTTATTATCATAAAAGATACCTATATTTCCAGTACAACATCAAAGGTAACATAAAAAAGCACAACATAAGGGGACAAAGATGAGAAAGAACACAGTGAAAAAGAATTTGCATTTAATATGGCAGAAGGATTAGTGATGAAATAAACTTTGAATAACTTTCACAACCTTTAATTGTCATTCTGTGTTAGGCTCTTGGAGGTGATAATGCTGATGCTGTGTGATGTCACTAATGCTTTGCCCGAAAAACTCTCATCACTTAATGTGAATAGGAGAAGGTTATTTTAGTTGATAGACCGCTGCTGCAATGGGACATTCTGTCAATCTGGAATCAGGATTGAAGAATCATCTGAAGGATTGTGGAATCGTGTTAATTGTTATGGGTATGTCATGGAAATTTCCCATAAAGAGGCTTATGAGAGACTTGTCTTTTGTGCAATTTATGGTAATACCAAAGAAAACAAAAGATAATGAGGAAAGCAAATCAAAAAGCTTGGGGACATCAGAACATACACCACTGTCAGGACCCTGGGCTGGCTCTGCCAGTTGCTAGCTCCCGTTTGTTCATGCCATGCCTTTAGTCTTGTGTGTTCATGCCACGCCTTAGCCACGTTGGTACCTTTCCTTCAGTACCAAGTTCAGCCTAGCTTACGTTTACGACGTATTTTGTTTAGTCTGGAAGGTGTATTGTGTTTGAATTAAACAAACTGTTTAATTCAATCACAAAACAACAACACAAAAAACTGTTTCTTTATTCATGGCTAACTTTGGCTCTGACTTGGTCCAAACTCCCCCTTATAGCAGGCGATCTGCCATTTTGTGTGGCAGAAACCTGACAGAATGACTCGAGTTTTGTTTTTTTTGGACAGTCTTTGGATGAAGTGTTCCCCAGGATCCACACATTCCCCTGCTTCAGACTCCAAATTGTTGGATTACAACTCTGTTACTATCTATACCCGCTCAGACCTTTTGCCTGCTTCAGTTCCGGGTGGTCTGGAGGGGACCACGCCATCCATGTTTCCTCTGGGTCCGAAGGAGACCATGCACGCCTCGTTTCCTGGTGGTCTAGAGATGACCCCCTCCGTTCTTGATCCTCTTTTAGGTGCCAGCTCCGGCCCCGCCCAGACAAACCTGGACACCGAAATTTACCTGCAACATTGCGTTTAAGTGACTCACTGTGACGCGAACTGACATGGCACCATTAGAGTTCAGAACGTGCTCTGTTGGTGGTTGTGCCAACCAGCATCAAAGCCTTTTTCATTTTACCAGTGGACCAAGAAAGGAGAACTCTATGGATTAATTTTATTGTATATGGACCCGTGCCAGCGCCGCTGCCTAAATGCTTGTTCGTGTGTGGAAACCATTTCACCTCTGACTGTTTTGAAAACGAGTCTCAAGCCATCCTGGGCTTGAGGTTGAAGAAGGGCTCTGTTCCTACAAGGCATGATCCACTTGCTGCTTCCCCAAACGTAAGTACATGTGTGATACTTATTTGATGTATGTACTCATACACCATTACAACTGATCTAACTACCTCTACATATTGTTTACATTTGTGAAGGTTGGGGGATACATAGGAAATAATGGACATTTCATTAATCTACTATTCTATTCTCTATACCTTCTAGAGTGGTGTCAAGGAAAACAGCTGCGTCCTTCATCTGTACAGCTGCTGCACTGCTTCCGATGAACACAACAAAGATCCTCACATCTCCCCAGCCAACTGTCCATGACTGTACCTGTTCCACTTCAGAAACTATGCTTTCAACATAACTATGAATCCTACCAATTCATTTTGTGGTCTGCAAATTGAACTGTGATGGTAACTTATCCAGCATTATAGTGCTGGTGCATTGGTTGACAATAAAGTTGGCTTTGACTATTGCTGTTTCACTGAATTCTTTTTTTATGAGGGAAAAACTACATATGTTTTATAATATTTCAACTTTTATTCAGGTATTGCAATGAAAACAGTAATTTAGTTATTTCACAGGTGGTCCAACATACTGTAGGTGACTTGTCTCTTAGGAAACACTGCCCTGATCCACAAGACCAGGGAAGATGGCATGACAACTTGGACTCTTCACCCTAGAAATTCCCAGCACAAGCTGACAAAACCTCTCTAGGCTAGATACCTGCAATGACTTCACATACACACAGAGATACTACTGTCAAATTTATAAAGAAAAATACAAAATAACTACATTTCTATTAGTTATATATTAGCACTTGATATATCATACACTGAAAAAAAAATCTGTTGGATTAATTTAATTCAATAATGGACATTGGTTGCACATAAATTTTTTGTTTTGACAGAAAATGTCCGAAGTAATTATTATTTCAACATAATCCAATTAATTTTATACCATTATGTAATTACTTTAGTTCAACATGATATTTTTAATTATCAAGTGTGCATTCATAATATACTGTAATTTGAAAATGAATCTTATGACATGTACAGTTTTAACAATGCATTTTATTTTTGTCTACACTTTTAATGCATAATGTCACATGACCACATACTGTAGAACAGATACCAAGGGCACCTTAAAAGGCACCAATACAAAGATTTATCAAATGCAAATAACTGCAATGTAATTTTAACTGTACAAAAGCAAATTGATGATTTATTTAAAATTTAAGGTACAAACAGTTATTACTAAAACATCACATACCTTAGATAGGTTTTAAAAGAACTACAGCATTCAGGTATCAAGAAATGCAGAACTAGAGGTTATACAACCTACTCAAAATGTTCTTGGTCTCAAAGCTACGGTGCTCCAGGAACATGAATGCTGACTGTCCTATTAGTGAAGTTTAGTTTCCAAGCTTTGAACCTTCTTTGACAGTTTTACTTCATCTAACTCCGTTTTGAATAGCTTCAAAAAGGTGTAGTGAAGCTTTGTTAGGTACTTCATGTAAAAGACATAAAAAAAGTCCAAACAGCAAGGCAGATGTGAGGGCCACGTTGTTCAGACCTTTACAGCAAGTAACACCACACCCTTACAGTACGCCAAAATCCGATCAGTCACTGGTATGAGTCTCTCTGGCAACATCTCCACTGTTGTTCTCTTGATGGCTCTTTGAGTTGGCCTCAGTCATGTCCCAGTTAGATAAGGATCAGGTTACATTACAAATTACTTTCTACCATGAAGGTTTGTATATTATAATTAAAAACGCTATTGTTTAGACTCACCATGTACTCCTGTAGTAGACCATTAGAATCCTCATTAAGGTATATGCAGAGTCCTTTCATGACACACTTTCTGGAGGCATTGATGTCATTCTCAAAGATCAAAAACAAATAAATATATAGCATTTTAGTTATATTGTCAGTAGCAAGGATGAAAACAGTTGTGAGGTTGTGAAATGGAAACATAATTTTATGTGTAATGGGAAATGTAATTAACATGGTTTTATAAACATATGCTGACTAATCCAATGACAATATAAAACATATACTTGAATTAATCAATATACGTATTATTTTAGGCATGAATACTTACCGAATTGAATGGAGCTGACCGGAGTAAACTGACGAGTGGAGGCAAATCCGTTTCTTCTTCAAATTATGGCGCGAAATTCACTACATATCGCGAGAAGATTCGTGACATATATAGATATATGAATTTGATTGATTCACTTCACTCCAAATTCTAAGACTTGTGTTGAGCCAAGATAAACCAAATGCGTTTATGTACTTTCTCTGCACATGGCTTAGAGTCTACACAATACTATTACGTTTTCTTTAAAACACAAAACATTTGATTAAAATTCACACAAGATGTTCATTTAAATCCTACAGATGCATGGCTTCCTTTTTTTCAGTGTACACCTTACTGAAAACAACCAAAAATATGTTAGGTCAATATGTTTTTAGAAACAAAGCTACTGCATGTTTGTAAACCAGAGTTCCCAGGTAGGTAATGCTGTGATTAATCTGTAAATAGTAAAACGCAAAAGGCAACTGTGCTGAAGTTGAGAGTGTAAGCAAACTATTTAAAAATGAAACAGAAATTAAAAACCAGTCAGAAGTAAGATCTAGTGGAGAAGTGGAGAAAAACAACCTCACTTCTGACCTCCTCACATTTACTAAAAAACAAGACCTCAGCCTTGACTCAAAATGTGTTACCACAGCACAAAATCCTCTAAGTGCAAAGTGTCCCTAAATTCAAATAGGTCATGTTTCACAAAGTTTTCGAGTGTTTTGACACAGAGACTTTTGCAAACAAAAAGTGTCAATTTTTGGAAAAATTGCTTTGAATTTTCAGCACCTGTGTGTTGTAGTGTTTGTATGTTTTAGAGCTTGTGTGTATTGTCCAAGGGCAAAGTTTGCTTTTGGAGATTTTTTTTGAATGATTAGGATTCGTTTAGGGTTGCTATGGATTTGTGTTCAGTGTTGTATTCTCACAACAGTGTAGGTGGCAAGGTGTTGTTCCAAGAAACGTGTTTAAGCAACTGTACTGTATTATTAGTTCTAAAATAATGACTCAAAGCTGACAATCTAAGCACAAACTTTAAAGCTTTTAACAGGCTTCAAATGTGGTTTTGCCTTCGATATAAGGCAGTAAAAATAACCTAGCGTTTGAAATTAGGGAGCTTTCGCATTTAAGACGTTTCGTGCTGTGTGAAAACGGTATGAGTCGATGCTTGACCAGTGAGACACCGCGGTCAAGTGAGCCGTCGTTCGTTCATCCGTCGTTCAGCCAGCCGCGCTTCAAAAACGTCTTGCGCCCGTATTACGCACTTTACAGCAGAGCACAAAACACGCTCGTCGCGACTTCCTCTTTTCATAGCGAGACGTCGGTCTGTTCAAAATATAGAAAACTACGAAACAAAATATTGCATATATAGAAAAACTGTCGCCTAATAAAGATCTGTGTACGTTTACTGTAAAATTAAGCATTTATTAGTATTTAAAAATACCATGTAATTCTGTAAAACTTTTATAATTAATAACTTAACTTTGGTGCATAGTTCCAGGCTCAGACCACTTTCCCCCTGATCTACTAGAGCTGTATTATCACCCCACAAATATTCATGTATTTTTACTGTATAGTTTAGGATTTAGCAGTACTTGAAAGTACTATGTCATACTGTTATACAGTCAACTTTATTCATTAATAACTTGACTTTAGTGCAGAGTTCCAGGCCCAGACCACTTCCCCCTTGTTCTACTAGAGATGTACTATCACCCCACAAAGATTCGTGTATTTTTACTGTATAGTTTACGATTTATTAGTATTCAAAACTACCAAGTCATACTGTAACTTTATGGGCTGTATAGTCAACTTTAATCATTAATAACTAGACTTTGGTGCATAGTTCCAGGCCCAGACCACGTATGGGGTGCCAAATGTAAAAGTAGAACCTATAACTAGTTTTCTCACATTTAACTAAATGACACAACATGTTTTCTCACATTTAGTTAAATGTGCAAAAGTCTAAATGTAAATGTTAAATATAAATGTAAATGTTAAATATAAATGTAAATGTTAAATGTTAAATCTAAATGTTAAATGTTAAATATAAATGTTAAATGTTAAATGTAAATGTTAAATGTTAAATCTAAATGTTAAATGTTAAATATAAATGTTAAATGTTAAATGTAAATGTTAAATGTTAAATGTTAAATGTTAAATCTAAATGTTAAATGTTAAATGTAAATGTTAAATGTTAAATGTAAATGTTAAATGTTGGCCGAGTGTAAAACTGAATATTCATGAATGGGCAAGACTCCATCCCTACCATCAAACAGCGCTGGTCTCAAATCAGAGACGCGAACTCAAACACGTCAAACAGTACGCATAGCTCCGCCCACATCTGACTCTGGATCGGTGCACGAAAATACTGGAGAGAAGCTTGAAGTCGAAGCCATCATGGCCGCCAGCTCCGACTCCCTCCCGTTGGGGGAGATTGAACGGGCTGTAACGGCAGTTGTGCGGGCTGAGGCTCCGCTTCAAACTGCCGTTCTGTCGTAAACACCATTAATGAGAAGTCAAGTAGGTTTAAAAAGAATATTTCTGTGGCGCCGGTGGAGAATTAGTTGGCTAACTATACTAGCTAGTCGAAGTTACGTCCAGGCTAAAAACAAAAGTTTCCAGATCAGATGTGGGCGGGGTTTGCGCGCACTGTTTGAGGTGATTGAGTTCGCGTCTCTGATCTGAGACCAGCGCTGTTTGAGGGTAGGGATGGAGTCTACTTGCCCATTCATGAATATTCAGTTTTACTCTCGGCCAACATTTAACATTTACATTTAACATTTAACATTTACATTTAACATTTAACATTTACATTTAACATTTAACATTTAACATTTACATTTAACATTTACATTTAACATTTAGCATTTAACATTTAACATTTAGCATTTAACATTTACATTTAACATTTACATTTAACATTTAACATTTACATTTAACATTTACATTTAACATTTAACATTTACATTTAACATTTAACATTTACATTTAGACTTTTGCACATTTAACTAAATGTGAGAAAACATGTTGTGTCATTTAGTTAAATGTGAGAAAACTAGTTATAGGTGCTCCTTTTACATTTGGCACCCCATAACCACGTTCCCCTTGTTCTACTAGAGATGTACTATCACCCCACAAATATTTATGTATTTTTACTGTATAGTTTAGGATTTAGCAGTACTTGAAAGTACTATGTCATACTGTAATACAGTCAAATTGAATCATTAATAACTTGACTTTGGTGCATAGTTCCAGGCCCAGACCACTTTCTCCTATTTCTGCTAGATGTGTACTATCACCACAGAAAGATTTGTGTATTTTTACTGTATAGTTTAGGATTTATTAGTATTCAAAACTTCCAGGTCACACTGTAATACTCTATGGGCCCTATATTCAACTATGATGATGAATAACTCGACTTTAGTGCATAGTTCCAGGCCCAGATTATGTCACTTTTCATATAAAAAACTGTGAGTGAGGCTAAGCACACACACATTAAATCCTTTTATTACCATCTGTTAGGACTCCAAAGTGTGACTTTTAATATTGAAAGTAAATGTTTAATGTTTAATTTAAAGTCATGGAACAGTCAAAAACTGAATATTTATATGTGAAACATACATTAACGTGGTGGAGGAGTTTGTGTGCCTGAATGACCCCGGGAGCTATGTTGTCGGGGGCTAAATGCCCCTGGTAGGGTCTCCCAAGGCAAACAGGTCCTGGGCTGGGCTGAACTGGAGGAAGTGTCTGGAGAGAGGGAAGTTTGGAGTTTGCTTAGACTGTTGCCCCCGCGACCCACCCCCAGAAAAAGCGGTTGAAAATGGATGTATACTGAAATCGTTATTTGTTCTCATCAAACCATTTCCCATGTCTGGAGTTTGTTTTATCAAAGTTATTGCCGTCTCTGTTATTGTATTGTATTGTATCATTGTAATATCTAGCTTTGAACACTAAAATGTAAATACAAAATGTATATAACCAAATATTCAGGATTAGATTTAATGCAATTATTCTGTCTTCACAATACAGACTTAAAACAATAAAAAAGAAAGTTACACACTACACTGTTTGTAGTGCAGTACTTATTGGTTTTGTGCTTGACTGTAAGGGCCATATTACAGCATAACATGGTACTACTAAAATCCTAAACTATACAGTAAAAGTACACAGATCTTTGAGGGTTACAGTTACAGTATGACTTGGTAGATTTGAATACTAATAAATCCTAAACTATACAGTAAATACACCGATCTTTGGGTGGTGATAGTACACCTCTAGTAGATCAGGGGGAAAGTGGTCTGGGCCTGGAACTATGCACCAAAGTCAAGTTATTAATCATCAAAGTTGACTGTATTACAGTATGACATACAGTAGTACTTTCAAGTACTGCTAAATCCTAAACTATACAGTAAAAATACGCAAATCTTTGTTTGGTGATAGTACACATCTAGCAGAAATAGGAGAAAGTGGTCTGGGCCTGGAACTACGCACCAAAGTCAAGTTATTAATGATTAAGGTTGACTATAAAGCCCATACAGTTACAGTATGACTTGGTAGTTTTGAATACTAATAAATCCTAAACTATACAGTAAAAATACACGAATCTTTGTGGGGTGATAGTACACATCTAGCAGAAATAGGAGAAAGTGGTCTGGGCCTGGAACTATGCACCAAAGTCTAGTTATTGATCATTAAAGTTGACTATACGGCCCATACAGTTACAGTATGACATGGTAGATTTGAATACTAATACTAATACAATACACAAATCTTTGTGGGGTGATAGTACATCTCTAGTAGAACAAGGGGAAAGTGGTCTGGGCCTGGAACTCTGCACTAAAGTCAAGTTATTAATGATTAAAGTTGACTGTATAACAGTATGACATAGTACTTTCAAGTACTGCTAAATCCTAAACTATACAGTAAAAATACATGAATATTTGTGGGGTGATAATACAGCTCTAGTAGATCAGGGGGAAAGTGGTCTGAGCCTGGAACTATGCACCAAAGTTAAGTTATTAATTATAAAAGTTTTACAGTATAACATGGTATTTTTAAATACTAATAAATGCTTAATTTTACAGTAAAAGTACACAGATCTTTATTAGGCGACAGTTTTTCTATATATGCAATATTTTGCTTCGTAGTTTTCCATATTTTGAACAGACCGACGTCTCGCTAGGAAAAGAGGAAGTCGCGACGAGCGTGTTTTGTGCTCTGCTGTAAAGCGCGTAATACGGGCGCAAGACGTTTTTGAAGCGCGGCTGGCTGAACGACGGATGAACGAACGACAGCTCACTTGACCGCAGTTAAGAGACGGCCAGTCTCCGTCTGTGTGACTGATACGAAGCTGAGGAAGACGCTGGAAACCTGTGCTTCTCTCCTCTCCGAGGTAACTACGTCTGTTTTCTATTTAGCAGCGGATCTTAGTCATATGTTCGTTGCATTTCAGTTCAAAATACATGTAGGCGTAATACTAAACACAACACGGTGCCATTGATTTACCGCGGTGAAGTTGGTTTGACGTTGGACATCAACAGACCTCCAGACAAGCGGTCCGTGTTCGAACAAGCGATCAAAAGTAGGAACCGCTGAACGCCTGTGGCGGACGATTATAGTATTTAGTATAGTTATGTACGTAAGTAAGTTATGGCAAGTTATGGCGGTTTAAAACCGAAAATAAGAAGCTGAATGCTTAGAACGGTGCGCATTTAATCACGGAATTATGTGAAGCCAATATGTATGGGGTGCCAAATGTAAAAGTAGAACCTATAACTAGTTTTCTCACATTTAACTAAATGACACAACATGTTTTCTCACATTTAGTTAAATGTGCAAAAGTCTAAATGTAAATGTTAAATATAAATGTAAATGTTAAATGTTAAATCTAAATGTTAAATTTTAAATCTAAATGTTAAATGTTAAATGTAAATGTTAAATGTAAATGTTAAATGTTAAATGTTAAATGTAAATGTTAAATGTTAAATGTAAATGTTAAATGTTGGCCGAGCGTAAAACTGAATATTCATGAATGGGCAAGACTCCATCCCTACCCTCAAACAGCGCTGGTCTCAGATCAGAGACGCGAACTCAAACACGTCAAACAGTACGCATAGCTCCGCCCACATCTGACTCTGGATCGGTGCATGAAAATACTGGAGAGAAGCCTGAAGTCGAAGCCATCATGGCCGCCAGCTCCGACTCCCTCCCGTTGGGGGAGATTGAACGGGCTGTAACGGCAGGTGTGCGGGCTGAGGCTCCGCTTCAAACTGCCGTTCTGTCGTAAACACCATTAATGAGGAGTCAAGTAGGTTTAAAAAGAATATTTCTGTGGCGCCTGTGGAGAATTAGTTGGCTAACTATACTAGCTAGCCGAAGTTACGTCCAGGCGAAAAACAAAAGTTTCCAGATCAGATGTGGGCGGGGTTTGCGCGCACTGTTTGAGGTGATTGAGTTCGCGTCTCTGATCTGAGACCAGCGCTGTTTGAGGGTAGGGATGGAGTCTACTTGCCATTCATGAATATTCAGTTTTACACTCGGCCAACATTTAACATTTAACATTTAACATTTACATTTAACATTTACATTTAACATTTAGCATTTAACATTTACATTTAACATTTAGCATTTAACATTTACATTTAACATTTAACATTTACATTTAACATTTAACATTTAGATTTAAAATTTAACATTTAGATTTAACATTTAACATTTACATTTATATTTAACATTTACATTTATATTTAACATTTACATTTAGACTTTTGCACATTTAACTAAATGTGAGAAAACATGTTGTGTCATTTAGTTAAATGTGAGAAAACTAGTTATAGGTTCTACTTTTACATTTGGCACCCCATAAATATGTTGTATCAGATGTTAGAGCAGTGGGTGTGTACATATTCATAAGAGACGCCTGCTATTTAAAGACACGAAAAAGCTGAAGAGAATGAAAACAAGAATGTTTTGCTGCTGTGGCGCAATAGATGATAAAGAAATATTCACGTTGCATTGATTTTATTTTGACCGATTAAAAAAAATGTTTTTATAGTTGTGAGAGACGAGATGGACGAACCACCGAACTCCTCACAGTAAGAACCAATTTTTATTTGGGGGATGATTAAATCAACAGATCAGAATGTAAAGCAAAGTCAATATGGCTCTACTTGGAAGACAGCTTATTGTTACATACAGTAAAACACTGCTGTAGATGTCTGCTCTTCACTTTGTTAATAAAGTATTTTTTTCTACCTTCTAGTTCTACAAATCAGCAATTAAATCTGTCTGCGTTTTCAACAGGTGAATAAACTTTTTTTTCTCAAATATCATAAAAAAATAAGAATTTTTCCTTGATTCACCAAACAGTTATTCTTTCATCTGTATTGCAGTTCAAGAGGACCTGGGGAAGTATGGGTTGAAAGACAAAGACCAAACATTTTCCCTAAAGAATCCATCTGGTGCCAAACTGAGGATAACAGATGTTGACGGCACCATTTACAGAGATGATGAGGATAAGATGTATGCATGGGGAAACTTTTTCCTTCCTGGTCCCGTCCACATGCAGGTATTTGCTGTGGTAGAGGATGTCTCATGTGATGAACTCGTTCTGATGACCTGTGAGGACAAACAGGTGTATGCCTACGAGGACGAGTGCCTGCATTTGGTGGCTAAAGATCTGAAGGAGCTACTTGATGAGGGATTAAGATGGCCGGCATACGAGAAGTATTACGAAGGGGATGCCTTCAAGCATATGGTAGGAATTTAGTACCTGCATAGTAACAGGCCTAATTTTATGATGTGTGGTGTTAAGCCATATGATTAACAAGATGTTTTGATGTTGCCTGTAGACGGAGGAGGACTGGGATAAAGAGATGCAGAGTCCTTTAGGGAAGAAGCTGGATGAGGAGCATCGTAAGCTGGTGGAGTCGTTTGAACCTAGAATTATGGAAATCCTCAGAAACACCAGATCAAAACAGGTGAGTGTTTGTTTTGTTGTCCAGAGATAAATTACTGCACTAATCTTTGAATATAATTCACTGTTTGCATAAAATAATCATTTGTTTCTCTCTCTTGTTTTCTCACCAGGAATTGACAGCTGACCCAACTAATGAAAGAAGTTGTATGTTGAGTAGTGCAGGTAGTTATATGTAGAGTAGTTAAGCACGTTTAGTTGAGTTATGAAAAAGGTTCTATGATGGATCCAGCCTAACAAGAGCTTGTTGCCTCAGCCCGATAGGACGAGAGTGGATTCAGGCCTCACATTAAAGCAGAAACTCCTGTCTGTGGTTTAGCAGCACATTCTATTTAAGGCTGAGGCAAAGGCATTCATCCCAGTGTTTCCTCCACTAACTCTCAATTAGCACTCGTCTAGAGCTGTAGATAACAAGTCACTCTGGTTTTCAGTTTACAGTAGCTTTTCTTCTGATAGTAACAGTTGTTGTGGTTGCTGGAGTCGTTTTTGGTGATGAGTGTTCTTTTATAACAGTATTAGACTAAATCGACTAGAGCCTTTATAATGTGAGCTTGGCTTGGTCTCTCTAACACCTTAATGAGGAGAGGACACTTAAGAAAAATACAATAATATAAGATAGCTATTTTTAACTTGCACTCGCTTAGAAACAGAGTTTTGGCTGGTTTGTGAGATGGGTTATGGAAAGTCTCTGTTGGAGCAACGTGCTCAGTGCACATTTTGTCCTTCATAGTTATTTCCTCCCTCTAAGCCTTTTTAGGCTGAGTCATCTTTTGTTCTTTCAGTTGATTTAAGTCTTGATGCAGACAGACAGAATGACCCATTGCAACAGTGATCTCTCAACTAACCAACCAATCAACCAACCAGAACCCAGGCTTTATACTGATTTTCTGCTTAAGTCCAGCTTACTTATACCCTGCATAGCATTGTTGATATCACATAGTATGGTTACCTCCAAGAGCCAATGACAGAATGACAAAAACATTTGTCAAAGTTAATCAATTAAAGTTAATTCCATAACTAAAACAAAAATGGTGCATTTTGTAGATAACTTTCCTTATATAAAGTGTGATATTTATTTATCGGAAAAATAAATTATTTTTGCCTATTTTGCCTTTCTTACAAAAAGTTGATGAAGAAATGCTTTCGTGTTTCATTATTTGTATTTTGTTTGGAGAATATTTTTTCATCACAGGTTTAATAATATATATTTTTTAGGTCTGAAAGAAAAAAAGGACGAACAACTGAACTACTCCCAGTAAGAACCAGTTTTTATTTTGGGGATGTTTAAATGACATATCAGAATGTAATGCAAAATCAATATGGTTCTACCTGGAAAGCAGCTTGTTGCTACATACAATACTGTAAAACACTGCTGTAGATGTCTGCTTTGTATTTTCTCTTTTTTTCTTCCTTTCAGTTTGGAAGATCAGCAATTGGATCTGTCTAAATTTCCAACACGCACTGAGAGAACAGGTAAATACACCTTAATGTCAAATTTCATAAACTAATAGAAATTCTCCCAAATTCATCAAACATTGATTCTCTGATCTGTGTTACAGTTCAAGATGACCTGGGGAAGTATGGGTTGACAAATAAAGGCCAAACAATTACGTTAAAGAATCCATCTGGTGCCAAACTGAGGATTACAGATGTTGACGGCACCATTTACAGAGATGATGAGGATAAGGTGTATGCATGGGGAAACTTTTTCCTTCCTGATCCCGTCCACATGCAGGTATTTGCTGTGGCAGAGGATGTCTCATGTGATGATCTCGTTCTGATGACCTGTAAGGACAAACAGGTGTATGCCTACGAAGACGAGTGCCTGCATTTGGTGGCTAAAGATCTGAAGGAGCTACTTGATGAGGGATTAAGATGGCCGGCATACGAGAAGTATTACGAAGGGGATGCCTTTAAGCATATGGTAGGAATTTAGTACCTGCATAGTAACAGGCCTAATTTTATGATGTGTGGTGTTAAGCCATATGATTAACAAGATGTTTTGATATTGCCTGTTGCATGTAGACAGAGGAGGACTGGGCTAAAGAGATGCAGAGTCCTTTAGGGAAGAAGCTGGATGAGGAGCATCGTGAGCTGGTGGAGTCGTTTGAACCCAGAATTCTGGAGATTCTCAGAAGCACCAAATCAAAACAGGTGAGTGTCTGTATTAATGTCTAGAGATGAATTACTGCACTAATAAAATATGATTCACTGTTGGCATATAATAATTAGTTTCTTTGTCTTGTCTTCTCACTAGGAATTGACATCTGAGTCGACTGATTCAGGATATTGTACAACAAGTGAAAGTTTGAGTCCATTTAACACCCGCTTCCCTCTAAGAGAGGTGGATAAAGAAGAGAAGCAAAAACATTCGTCCATCTAATTAACTGCCTTCATCCCATTGTTTCCCTCGCTTACTCTCAATTAGCACTCATCTAGACCTGAAAATAATAGGTCACACTGGTTAACAGTAGCATTCTTATGATGTATTGCCTGTTCAACCATTCTGCTGCTTTTTTCTGCTGTTTTTGGATCTGCCTTTATTAAAAGAATATTTTACTCAAGTCCTGTCTCTGTGCTGTGCATTTAGGTACTGTTATGGGAAAAAATTGTTTCTTCCTTATTCTATGCAGTTATTATATGATTTATGACTTATGTTCTGCAATTAATATCTTATGTTTTGTCTTACTTCTCTTTTATGTATTTGACATTTCACTTAGATTGTTCAATGGTTGTCTCTGCCTGATAGACTCTAGCCCCAAACCCAAGGTCGGGGAGTTGTGTCTCTCTGTCTGTTGAGACTTAGCGCTCCTTCCTCTCTGATAGTCAGACGCCAGTGATGCAGGTGTGAGAATGTAAACATCTCCACACACACGGCGACAGGGATGAGATGGTGCATGCAGTCTGATTGGGCTACACAGACGTTCCACTGTAGTCTGACAGAGGGGTTAAAAGGCAGAAGCAACTTGAAGATTTTGGGCTCTTTGCATCACACCTTCGTGGTGTAAGCACTGATAAAGTTAAAGTTTTAAAGAAAACGGTTCAACTATGAATAAATGACGAACCACCAAACATTTTAAATAACTAGAGTCGTTTTTGGTGATGAGTGTACTTTTATCACACAGTAATAGACTAAACCGACTAGAGCCTTCAATATCTGAGCTTGACTTAGTCTAATACATCAACGAGGAGAGGACACTTAGACAATAAAAGCAAGGAAGCTTGCAAACAACAAAATTGTTAAAAATGTGAGAATTAGATTAGAATGATGAGGAAACTAATGTGCTCAGTAGGTTCAGTAGGCTGACTGCACTGGGGAAGAAGCTAAGAAGCTGTTCTTGTGGTGCGAGGTCATAGTACTGATGGACCAGAGCCTCTTGCCAGAGGGGAGGGGCTAAAAGTGTTCATGTCCTGGGTGAGTGCAGCTCCTGGAGAGACGGGAGGTGGCAGCCAATCACCTTCTCCGCAGAGTGTATGACACGCTGCAGCTTGGCCTTGTCTCTGGCCGTGGCCGCAGTGAACCAGACTGTGAGGGAGGACGTGAGGATGGATCCAATGATGGCAGTGTGAAGTTCACCTTCTTCAGCTGCCTCAGGAAGTACATCCTCTGCTGAGCCTTCTTAGTGATGGAGCTGAGGTTCTGCTCCCATTTGGGGAGCAGAACTACAGCTCTCCGTCAGAGATGAGGCCAATGAGGGTGGTGTTTGACAGACTAGTGTCCAGATGTGCAGATCTGAGTACCAACCAACCAGAACCCAGTCTTTATACTGATTTTTGGCTTAAATTCAGTTTACTTATGTTACGATCCATGACCTGACTCTGCCTGCCCCCACTCATTCCCTCTGTCCATGCCCCAGACTCTGTCCAAACCTCCTTCCTAATCCTCCCCTCTGCCACCTGTAGCCTTCACTGATTGACTAATTCCACTCACCTGTGCATTCCCTTCTGTTCCTGCTCCACCTCACCCACTTGACCTTTGCTGGTCTGTCAATGTTGGCCACAGCTCATCGAATGTTTTCCTCCTGGGGTGTGTTCCAGAAAGCAGGGTTGATTAACCTTATGCTAAACCCTGAACTCTGGGTTGATTAACCCAAAATACCTGATAAGAGTTAGGTCAATCTACCTCCTGTCGGTAACCCAGAGTGCATGGTGTATATATAAAGACATTGTCAATGGATCGCCAAATTCACGAGTCACCATGGAAATCCGAAGCGACACTATAATGGCAGCGTATTTCAACGGCGGAGTTGGAGGTTTTAATGCAGAGAATAAAGAATTTAAGCAGATTATTAATAGAAGAGGAGCAACACAGCTGCATCGGCGAAGGAAAAAAAAGAAAAATAAAGTAAAGTGAGTTTATTTAATTACCGTTATGTTGCCCTCTCCTCTTTTATTGTAAAGGGAAACTGAACATAACTTCCACATCGTTTTGTACTATTAATTCAATGAGATTCGAATAATATTAGATAATAGTAATATTCTTGTTTAAAAGGTGTAATCCTTCTGGAGCAAGAGGAACTCTTTCCCAAGTCAAAATGACTATATCAATCTATATCTTGCATAGGCTTCTACAATGTTGTAGTACTCTGACTTTATTTCATTTTGATCTTATGGGTGTCACAACCTCAGTTAACTACTTCACTGTCCTAGTCATTTCCGGTTTTATTTTGTCACCACTTCCTGTTTAGCTCCCATATCCAGTCAGACCAGCTTTATTTCTGGCCCTTGTTAACCTCACCTGCACATCATCAGTAATCAGTAGTTCAGTACTTAAGCACCACGTCTAACCCCAGTACCTTGCCTGATTGTCTGGGTTCACTCCATGACCAGCATTCCAGCGTTGTCGAGTCTCCAGTTCCCGTGCATGACCCAGTTTGGTAATACCGTTTTGATTCTAGCCCAGTTTCTGATAGTCTAGTCTAGTGTGTTTGACCTCTGCCTGTTTTTTGACCACGTCTTTGCCCATGCCTTGTCGGATCTTGTTTTTTTTGGGTCCTTCCACCATTGTGCCATTGTGACAGAACAATCTGGCCAAACATGGACCCAGCCAGCGCCAAGTCGATTAAGACCGAGTCTCAGGCTGAGGATCCGGACACAGGAGGAACGAATTACCATGCTACAGGAGCTCTCCAGATACGCCGCCCGACAGGAAAACCTCATGACGGTGTATGGGGAGTAGGTAGCCGTACTTACCTAGCGAGTGAAGCCAGTGCCAGCACCTGCAGTCACCGTCTGTCAGGATATGCTAGACGCTGGACCCACATGCACGGCTCAGACACACTAGGCAAAGGTAGATGAGGGTTTATTCCCAAAGACAAAGTTTAGATCCTGCAGGGTCATACACAGATAGTTCATGTGGCGCAATGCAAAGAATCAGGCAGGCTCGGTGTTGGGGACAGGCGAGGTTCTTAAACAAAAGCTCAGGATTACAGTACCGTTCTGGCAGAGGCAGTGTCGTCGACGAATTAGTAAGCAAGGTCGTTATCAGACAGGATCAAAAGCCAAGGCGAACAAAACAGACAAGGGCTCGACAGGATCGGCGTCGGTGATCAAAAACAAGGTTCACGATAACAAAGCTGGACTAGGATACCGAACGCTGGAATGTGGTGAATGTCATGCAACAATCTGGCAAGGTACTGGGGTGAGAGCTGGTGCTTAAATGCTACAGGTGACTGATTACTGATGAAGTGCAGGTGTGGATAATGACCGGTAATGGCAGGGAAAAGCTGTGACTTGACATGAACAGAAAGTCCTTTCAAAGTAAAACAGGAAATGAAAGCTGGAATCAAAACATGACAACATGGGTAACAAACTAAGACCTTTCAATATATAACTAGAAACACAACCAAAACCTGACACCGTCGCACCAACGCCAAGCTCAGTCGCTCCTCATATCCAACTGGGAGCTCCGACCTGCTTCTCAGGTGACACAGGTGACTGTAGAGCTTTTTTAACCCAATGCGAAATCCAGTTCGAACTTCACGCTCCGTCATTCCCCACGGAGCGAGCTAAGGTCGCTTTTGCTGTGCCTCATCTGGCCGGAAAGGCTGAGCACAGGGAGATGAGGAATGAGAGGGTAGAGAGAGTTGGAGAGGGAAATGAGGATCAGGAGAGGGAGGGGTTGTTGGGCAGCGACCTTTGCAGCAGCTGCATGTCGGCACAAACAAAGTTGTCACTGATGGTGTGAGTCGGACAGTGACAAACAGCATTAGCTGTAGGTAGCAGGACAGCATCCAGCAAAGCAGCAACCTTATGATGTAAGATAGGTTTGCAATCAGACTTCAAAAGCTTCCTATGCTTCCACAGAGCGTCTGTGGAGTCTGTGTAGATGGTAACAGACTCTCCTTCTGCTAGTTTACTAGCTTCGGTCAACGCAATCAACTCTGCAGCCTGAGCAGAGTAGTGTCTTAGCAAAGCACTAGACGGCCTCTTGATAGTAACGTTCAGCATGTTGAGCAAGGTGGTGTTGTATCTAAGCCATCGGGCTGTGAAAAGATGTGATCTATTCCAAAAGAATCAAAGACACAGTATGAGGACAAAAGAAAAGAAGTCGTACAACCTGATTTCTCATTCACTGTTTGAGTGAAGGTCGGCACGGTGGTGCGGTGGGTGCACTTGCCTCACAGCAAGAAGGTTCTGTGTTCGATTCCCGGAGGCGACCCTGGTGCCTTTCTGTGTGGAGCTTGCACGTTCTGTTTGCGTGGGTTCTCTCCGGGTTCTCCGGCTTTCTTCTCCATTGCCCGAGTGTGTGAATGGTTGTCTGTCTATGTGTTGCCCTGCGATGGACTGGCGACCCGTCCAGGGTGTACCCTGCCTCTCGCCCATAGTCAGCTGGGTTAGGCTCCAGCACCCCCGCATTAGGGAGTAAGCGGTTTAGAAAATGGATGGATGTTTGAGTGAAAGGTCGCGTAGGGTCAGATAAGGAAGACCCAAAGTAGGAGCCGACTGAAGATCATGATCATGTTCACTTCCAAGTGAGACAAGAAGTGCATCTGCATCAGAACCCTGAGTGGGGCCTCAAAGACAGTTAGTCTTGAAGTTAGGAATGAAGTTTCTACAATAAGAACAAAGACCTAGAAAAGATAAGCTGTTTATACGTGCACGGTTTAGGCAGGTTTCAAATTGCTTCAACTCTGTTGGGTGATTACCCTGGTGTAATTACAATGTCTGTAATTTAGACAGGCTCAGCTGCCTGTCAGATCACATCTGAAGCCTCTCCTGTTGTTTCAACCAGTGTTTGTGTCAGAGCACGTCTTCTCCTTGTTTTCCTTTGCTGATTGTCATAAGCAGGTGTCTGTGTCGGACACACATGCTTGTATGACAGTTTCACGGCCTCTGAAGCTTCAGACACAGTCTTTTCATGCTGGTGCAGGGCTTGTAGTAGCTGGTGAGTCTGATGAGCTCAGAACGTGATGGCTGCAGACGTTGTGGGAGCCGTTGAGCCGTACTTTTGTTTCTTTTAGGGGTTTAGTTTTGATAGTTTTGCTTTTTCAAATCTCATCTTTTGTATCTAATTTTTCTTTTAAGGTGCAAATGTCTTTTACACTAAGCGATTCTCCTTTTGAACCCATAACCAGTTTCCCGCTCATGGAAACATGAAACGCACTAATAATCACATTTACTTTTTACTTTTATTTACTTTTACTTTTGTAATGCTGCAGTCTGGTGGTGGAGACTTAGATCGCCCCGAACCCATCTTTCAGAGTCCCGGCGGTTTCCTGCCTTAGGCCGGAACCTTTTTTCGAAATTTCTCTTCCACGGACGTCTCCGTAGAAAGGGAACCGCTCAGATCAGCAACAGAGTTCTCGGAAGTGGTCCCTCACCGTCAGGCCCCTCTAAGACCCGGGTCCCTCGTATCTCAAAAACACTTCCCCCTGCAAACGCGCTCCGTCTTTCAGAAGCCGTCTTTTATTTCCTTGAAGTTCCTTACGCGCTCAGATCTGCACACTGGTCTATATCCTCAGTACAGACAAAAAAAAGCTCGGTTCCACGAGCCAACCCTTAGCAACCACCGTCTCGGCCACCAGGGCAGACTTTGACCTAATAAATTTTTACCCGAATATTAAATTTTAAAATTATTATTATTTTTTTGTTCCTAATTATTATATTTTGGATGTTTTCAGCGAAATAGTCGTTTTAGAAATATTATTATCTCTAGTCCTAATTACGTTTTCTTTTGTTGTTGTATGTTTTAGTCTAGTAGGGGATGCTTTAGAATTAATTGTTATTTGCCTTACTTTCCCTAAACCAAATGATCAGAGCCAAGTAACCCCGAATACCTGAAACCAATTTGAAACCCGTTTTTTTTTTTTTTGTTTTTTTTTTCTTCAACAAGTCGCAACAAAACGGAATCTCTCTCACCAGGCCAAGTAGAGGTTGGATTTTGTGTTCGTTGGATTTCGTCAGAGGCGATCCAGACGGGTGAGCAGTCCTCCCACTCAGAACAGCTGTAGAGGTTTGGAGGCTGACCGACCCTAGTCCTCAGGACTATCGTCCCTGATCACGCCGTCCAGACAACCTGCAGCGGATCCTGTTCGTAGACGCTAATTTCTGTGGTGGAAATTTTCCATAAAGAAGCAGATGAAAGAGAGTTGTCCTTTTGTGCGATTTATTGAAATAATAAAGAAAATAAAAATAATGGGGAAAGCAAATAAAAAGCATGGATGTTGATCGTGCACATCTGCCTTTTAACCCCTTTCTCTGGCTCTGGTGGAATGTCTCTCTGCAGCAATGGAATTGTTTGTGCCACCTTATCTCGCTGTGAGTGAGAATGTTTGCTTTCTCACTTCGACATCATCATGTCTTGTTATCCAAAGGAAGGAACACCGAGCTTCCAAGACAAGATGCATTTGCTTTAGCCTTGGGTCTGGTGGGAAGTCAGATAGGATGGAGTCAGAGTCCGGGTGTAAAAGACAAACATATATCATAAATTATTAGTCAGTCAAATGGAACATCAGATGTTTAGACTTGATGTACGACAGGGCACAAGAGATTAGTTGTTTGTGTAAGAATGTTCAGTTAAGTATTGCACCTAACCAGCACATGACGACTGTGTTGGATAAGAATTAGCACAAAGGCAAAATTTTTCCATTACAGGTCCGTACAACCGTCAAGACTTGACTTGCTGCTTTTGGTAGCAGATCGAACAACTTGACTAAAATTCTCTGCATAGCATATGTGACATCACATAGTATAGTCACTGCCAAGAGCCATTGGCAATCAGAGTTAATCAAAGTTAATTCCATCACTAATCTTCATATTCATATCATATTAAATTTCATATACATTAGTATACATTCAGTATAAAATCTCCAGAAATGAACAGTTTCTTGCATATTTTTGAGTATTGTGTTGGGAACCAACACTTAAGCTCTTTCTTCAGCTCTGTGAAGTGCAAATGCTCAAACTACTTTTCACTGTGCTCTTCATCTTTGTCCACATATGTTGTGCTTCGTTTTTCTGGGCTCCTTTATGTACTGAAAATATATATATCTACTATTCTACTTGATAAATGATGATATTGATAATAATTGTGATGAAAAGCATGCACATGTATCTGCTTAAGTTAAATATGTATATAAGTATAATTTTAAAGAGCTCAGTTTATGTCTCTGTCACCTACAGTAATGCGTTCTACATTTAGGCTAAAGGCCACTTTCCTGTTATGGTTTCCTGTTTGTTCACACTTAGTCTAACAAACGGTCACCCTGTTTCAAACGCCATGACTGAGGCGCCTGGTGCATCAGTTAAGTTCCTGTTTTCATTTAAAGGAGGTGCAGCTCCATTTTAGATGGAGAATGTTAGTAGTTTAACAGTTAGTTGTGACCATATTGGGAGATGTTTGAACGATGTTTGATATGATTGGCTCATGTGTATCTAAATACAGTACTACATGCAGATGAAAGCGTCAGAGCTTTCCGATGAGCACTCTGTGTGAACATTGTGACGTGTGAGTGTACCTCTCTGTAGCAACTAGCAGATTAGTTTAGGTTGCTTGCATTTTGGGTTGGATTTGTCAGGATACGGCAGAGATCGGACCCACATGCACAGCGTGTAAACCAATGGTTTAATGCGATAATCAAAGTCACAGACAGTCCAGGTCATACACGGGCAAGCACAGGATTGAGGCACAGAGGGAGCAGGCTTAATCAGATCCGATAACAGGCGATGGTCAAAACAAGAAGGCTCAGATTTCTGTATCAGAACAGAAGGCGTAATCAAGTCCAGAAACAGGCAGGGTTCGGCAACAGAATAAGCGAGGTTACAATACCATTTGGGATCAGGCAGAAATCGGTCAGGAATACGGAACAGGATCAATGATGAGTTAAACTGAACTGAGTACTGCTGTAACGTGACGGCTTGCATACACAATGATCTGGCAGATTACTGAGGTGACTGGTGGTGGTTAAGTACCCAGGTGAGTGATGACTAATACGAGACAGGTGTGTGTAATGAGACCGGGGCGTGAAGCGGGAACTAACAAGATGAAAACAGAAACCCGGAAGTACTACAAAATAAAACAGGAAACTAGAACCAAAACATGACAGCTAAGTGAAAACAGAGAGTCCTTCAGAATAAAACAAGAAACAAAAACCCAGATCGTGACAGCATTTCGGGTTGCTTGCAGACACCACTGCAGGCTGTGGGCACACGGCTACCTTGAAGAACAAGGTATGTACATTTAACAGTTTATGGGCAATTTGTCTTCCTCGTGTTATGGTGCAGATTATGTGAAAACCTGATTGAGACCATCTTCAATAAAGTCCTGCTGAACCCAGGTCGTTACATGGAGGACCTTATTAACACCCCTGTCCCACCGGCCCTCTGAGCAGAATTTGAGCAGCCTGACAGAAAGGAGGTCAATAATACTATGCCAAGACTTAACCAACCATCACTATAAAAGCTAAGTGGAAAATGTGTTTCCTCCAAACATATTGTAAAAGTTATATATATATAGTTTTCATTTGTGAAGGTTTTGAGATACATAGGAAATACTGGGCATTTCATTACTCTACTATTCTATTCTCTATACTTTCTAGAGTACTGTCAAGGAAAACAGCTGCATCTTCCATCTGTACAGCTGCTGCACTGCTTCCAATCAAAATGTCATCCAAAACATGTTGAGCACAACAAAGATCCTCACATCTCCCCAGCCAATTGTCCATGACTGTACCTGTTCCTCTCCAGAAATTATGCATACTATGAATTCTACTTATTCATTCTGTGTGTCATGTGTTGGTTTAACTTCCGGGTATTATTGTCACATTTCCTTTTTGTTCAGTCCATGCTTGCTGCTAACTTCACTTCCGGTTCATATCACATCACCTGTCTGCAATCAGTAATCACACCAGTATTGAACCACCAGTACTTACTTCAGACCTCTGAGATTGTCGTCGATTAATTTCCGCATTCCAGCATTCCTTGTACCTAGCCTTGTTATCAGTCCTGTTTCGAGTTTGACCTTGTCTCCTGTCTAGTCCTTGTCTGTACTGTCGCTGAGTTTGCCTGCTGCTGATCACCGCCTGTTAATCTGATACCGAGTTTGTCTAGACCATGTTTGTACTGTTGCTGAGCCTACACGTTACCGACCATTGCCTGTCAACTAGCTCCAAGCTACCTAACCCTCCGGTAGTGTACCTTGAGCCTTCTGTTGCCGACCCTACCTAAATGACACAACATGTTTTCTCACATTTTGTTAAATGTGCAAGAGTCTAAATGTAAATGTTAAATGTAAATGTTAAATGTAAATGTTAAATGTAAATGTTAAATATTACATCTAAATGTTAAATGTAAATCTAAATGTTAAATCTAATGTTAAAATTAACATAGCTCCGCCCACATCTGACTCTGGATCGGTGCACGAAAATACTGGAGAAAAACCTGAAGTCGGAGCCATCATGGCCGCCAGCTCCGACTCCCTCCCGTTGGCGGAGATTGAACAGGCTGTAACGGCAGGTGTGCGGGCTGAGGCTCCGCTTCAAACTGCCGTTCTGTCGTAAACACCATTAATGAGGAGTTAAGTAGGTTTAAAAAGAATATTTCTGTGGTGCTGGTGGAGAATTAGTTAGCTAACTATACTAGCTAGCCAAAGTTACGTCCAGGCTAAAAACAAAAGTTTCCAGGTCAGATGTGGGTGGGGTTTGCGCGCACTGTTTGAGGTGTTTGAGTTCGCGTCTCTGATCTTAGACCAGCGCTGTTTGAGAGTAGGGGTGGAGTCTACTTGCACATTAATGAATATTCAGGTTACACTCGGCGAACATTTAACATTCACATTTAACATTTACATTTAACATTTACATTTAACATTTACATTTAGACTTTTGCACATTTAACTAAATGTGAGAAAACATGTTGTGTCATTTAGGTAAATGTGAGAAAACTAGTTATAGGTGCTCCTTTTACATTCGGCACCCCATAGATACCTGCAACAACTTGAGATACACACAGACATAGTACTTTCAAGTTTATGAAGAAAAAAAAAATAACTAAAGTTCTATTAGTTATATATTAGCACTGGATATACACCTTACTAAAAGCAATTAAAAATATGTTAGGTCAATATGTATTTAGAACCAAAGCTATGTTTGTAAACCAGAGTTCCTAGTTAGGTTATGCTGTAATTAATTTGTAAATAGTAAAATGTTCTAACATTTATGAAATTCTGACAAACTAATTTATTCAATGTATGTGTAATTATCCATCCACAGTTTGTCTGATATACTGTATATTAAATGTATTCTGTAATGAATACACATTCAAACATATTGGCTCCAGTCCTGAATCATCAACCATACATGACAGTAGGTTTGGCAACTGGTTCAGGCATCTTGTGATAAGTTTATCTAAATTTTAATAATAGCATCTCATATCAATTAAAGAATTAAACACGTGCAATATCTTGACAGCAACAGTTGCTGTCAGACCATGCCTCTGTAGGTATTCACCGTTTCCACATTGGCACTTAATTACAGACAAACACAGCAAAATATAAGCTGCAGCTGAACATCCCATTATGGAAAAAACAATTTGACACAGCAGCAGCACGAGAAAGAGTAGAAAAAAACAATGTGTAAAAATGAGTTTATATTAGTTTATCGAGCTACGCTCCCAAACAAGCTGCGTAGGCTATTGGCAACTGTTACTTTTAGCGTTAGCAGCCGCTAATAAAGTTGCATATTATATAAATCAGTAAATTGAATGCAATGTGTAATTGCCATTGAGACATTCCTTGTGCCAGTCAAACTGTAACAAATTCTCCCATTCGACTTCAGACTCAAAACATATCTACGTCCACTACCGGACAAGGTAGCCATTTTCGCGGTTACAATGGATCCAGTGACCGTGACTTTTGATCCCTGTGGCGGGTCACGACTATGCGCTTCCTTAAAGAGGTCTGGTGATCATCTTGGCTTGCGACACACCCCTAAAACAGAGGGTTAAGGACGAGAGCTTAAAACACACGTTTTCAGACGGGCCGTGTGGCCGATCTACAGAGCTTTATGGCATGAAAAGTTACAGACACCTTATTGAGACATCAAGGTCCAATTCTTTAGCATTATTTAGCATGTAGAAAAGCGTGTACATGGACCTTTAATGTTTTAGTGCTGTATTTGTTGATGTATGTTTAGCAGCAGAGGCCGTTTCAAGAAGGAGGTTTTGTTGAAACCCGAGAGAGTTTGTTAACCCCGAAATGAGGAAAACACAGAGTCTTCGGTTTCAGAAACGGAGGTAACTTAAACCCGTAAAGCGGGGTAAGTTAAACCCGTTTCAAGAAGAGAAGTAATCGAAACTCAGAGTCAGTTACTATGGCAACTTACTCTGAGAACCTAACCTGGTTGGGAGCAGGTTTTCAGGTAGTCAAGTCAGGTAGTCTTTACCCATGCTATGATCGTGCCTTACCTGTTTGAATTATGTTTTTATATTTCATTTTTAGCTGCTGCCACGTTCTTTTTATGCCTGCAAGATTGCACCTACATAAAAATTTAAATTAATTTTTTAGAATATTACATGAGTTAACTTTTAAAAAACTAATTAGATTAATGTAATAATTGCTCTCCATAAAAAAAAAACCCTGCTCCGGAGCAGGTTATGTTTCAGGGTCATTTCAGAGGTTTGATGATGAGCCTGTGGATGTGGAGACGCAGCTTATTAGAGTTTTTTTTCCCCATCGTGAGAGGATTATAAGGCCACGTATGAATGTTTAGTCATATCCGGATGATTATTTGAAGGAGCGTTATCGCTTTTCTAAAGAATTGTTAATGTATTTAACAAACCTTTTGAAACCTTGTATTTCAAGGTTTCGTTTTCACTCGAAAAATAATATGGAATATTATTTACATTGCTTAACAAAATTACACTTCAAATTGTAACATTATTGTTCAAATAAAGTCCTAACCTCAAGGTGTTACAAACTCCCCCCTTCGGTTCCGAACCAGCGGGGCTTGACGGACCCCCCTCTGACAGGAGAGGAGATACAGTGGCGTGGAGGACGGACAGCACCCGTTTCGAGCGGGGAGTCTACAGCTCTCACGGAGCCGAGAGGAAATAACACGCTCTCACTAAGCGGAGGAGACAGGGCACTTACTGTAGGCCTTTGTGCACACGGCACTTCGCTGCGACTCCGTCGCGCTATTAGAAGACGCTAGGTTTACTCTTAACCGGTACGCTCACCGGTCACATCCACTGACCAGGTCGCAGGGAAACAAGGAACAGGGAAGACCCCAAATGCACGACCCAACACAAGAATATAAAGTTTAACATAAAACAGTTTATTAAACGCAAACATACACTCACTGTAGGGTAGGACTCAGTTCAAACACAAAAATGCGTGAACTAAAAGCAGGAAACCTAAACACTACTACAGTACTTTAACAAACTCAAATACGCTCTGTTCCTAACGGGCAAAATCCTAAACTCAGAGACGCAAGACAATCACAAACCTTGACCTCTAGAAGACAGAAAGGATAGGACATCAAAAGAAACCAAAAAACTCCACTTTATCCAAACACTCCTCTCTTTAACTAAGGTAACATTGGTGTAGCTTCCCATGCTACAACCGTGTACACACTAACAAATGGTCAACCAAAAGGCATGCCTTAAATACTATAAACAGGTGGGTCAACTAATTACAGATAGGAAATTAACTTGGGTGAAGACCCAGACCACAGACACAGGAGCACCCCTAGCGGCGCAACGGCTGAATGTCACAAAAGGCAATGCTCCAGTATTTCAATTTCAAGTGTAGCCTTTAAAATAGCCTCTTTCCCTCTATTTTGAGCTGTATGAGGTCCATCTTTTTGTCCAGCTTCTTTGCTGGCTACTAGGAAGGCATTAAAAAGGGAAAGTTTTCTTGTTATAAAATTATATATTAAATATTATGCAATGCAAATATAACTGCAGACAGATTCTTACACTGCTTAGATTTAGTGATGAGGTAGATGGACCCTCATCTGCATGGAAATCCCCAGGAATGTTCTGTAAAAGGACAATGACAATTTGTTACTCCCTAATGTTAAAAGGGGTCATGTGTTACTGTAGAGTATATGGTATGTATCAGACCTGGATTTAGCAGCACTGTCCAATTCTGTCACAACAGAAGTGGTCTTTTCATTTTCATCCTACAGTGGAAATATGCAAGTAGACTTTATCTGGCAAGGAAACAACATAAAATGTAAATGCAAAAAATCACAATGTCCCACACTGTGTGCTTCCTGGAGGGTCCAATAATATAATCCGTCCATCGGTGACAATGCAACCTATAAGATCAATGTGAAATAAAGTCAGAGTACTACAACATTGTAGAAGCCTATGCAGCATATGCAGTTAAATAAAATAAGCCTGCATACTACTGTTTCATACATTCAAAAGTTTTTGTCACAGAGATAGTAAGTGATTTAAAGTCATTAAACAATCAGATAAATTAATACTACTGTGGTAAAATTACATTTCACTAAGTTACTCATGTCGTGGAAGGTAGTGTGGGATGAAGTGCCCCCAGGAATGCCATCGACCATCGGTCGCCCAGGACAGAGCCAGCTCCTCAGATGGGGTGAAGGGAGGTGGCGGTGCCCCCCACCTGTCTGATGAGCCTCTGCCTTCTTTCTATGAGCTGCATTAGAGAAAGAATATGTTAAACATGTTTAACACATAGATCCTGTAAATGTGTAATCAAATCTTAATTTTGTGGGAGGTTTTTGTGTTTAATTTTGACTTGGGACAGAGTTCGTCTTGCTCCAGAAGGTTCTGGGTTAATCAAGCAAGATTTAAGGGTTTAGCAGAAGGTTAATCAACCCTGCTTGCTGGAACACACCCCTGGGGTCTTCCACGTAAATGTTTGTTTTATGTATTAATATACACAAAATTAATATTGATGATAATAAAACACCTTCGTCTTCTATCCAGTATCCAGTTCATTGCAAGTGAAATTCTTGAGAAATGATTTGTTCTTATAAATATCTAGATATTCTCGTCTACATTTTCAGTTTTAGAGACGCCTTGGCTGACGTATGATTTGGAGGCGGAGTCCTTCTTAAGAGGACGACTTCATCTCCTTCTCTATGAGTCATTTCTTTCTAAAACCAAAATGGTGAGTAGTGGTGTGGTCTTTGTTACTCTAAAGTTTGGTTTACTGGGATTTAATTCTACACTACCAATTTTACTATATTATGGTCAGTAATAACTGTCATGTTTCTTCTATGTTTGATTAAATTAGGCTGATGCAAATGGGTGAGTATTAATGAGTGTAAATGAGCTTCTCCCTGTTTGCTGTTTCTCTGTTCTCTAGTAACTATTGATGTGTGTTGCTTTAGAAAACAGGAATGGCGGAGACTGACGAATTTCAGAACAAATGCTTTTAAACTTATAAAAGAAATACTTGAGCTGACTACACTTCCAGAGTCTCAGGAGTTAGTGAATGAACTTCAGGAGTTGGTGAAAGAGGTATGTCTGCTCTTACTGTTTTTCTCTAGATGTTAATTTCTTAGACATGAAGCATGACGTGATTTGCACACATTAGTTTTCAGTCATCTCAAATACAATAAACAGGTTGTTGGTGTCTTTTATTGTGTTTTGATGTTACAGGCTCTTCACAGCATCTTCTTTATGGCAAAGATTGAGGATTTTACCCTGAATGAAATCTTTGCTGAAAAAGAGGTCTTGTTGAAAGAGTTAGAGCAGACATATGAAGAACCTTTTCAGCTCTATTCTACTCATGTACCACAGCGACATCCAATGTCATGTGTATTAGATATGGTAAGGTTGTAGATTTGTTAATTGCTCTTAACTCACCACTTTCTAAAAAAAGGGCATAGTTTGCATAGTATAAAAAGCTACATTTTTTTCCCACCTAACATCAACTTAATAATAGTGTGATTTTCTACAGATCGTCAGAGTGAGTGGAGAAAGGAATGAAAACCTCATTAAACAAAGACTACAACAGATCAACAGTCAACTTACAAGAGACCGTAATGAGAAGTTTCTGATCTCCACCACCATGTGTGTTTCTTATAAAACCGGACCAGATTCAGTGAGGTACTACGGTGTGTCCATGTCTACATGTCGTGGTCGTTTACGAGACATCATGATAGCTGCCTCCTGTTGTGTCTACTGGGACAGTCATGTAGCTGATGCAGTGATGACCTACTATCCAAACAATAAGAAAAGGGATGACTTTGATGGAACCATCATACTTCCAAAGAAAGTTCGATGTCAGGCATTTTCAATCACTGACACACGAGGAGGAAAGCCTCCCTGTAAGCAATGCAAAAATTTGTTTGGCTTGAGCACAACTGAATTTGCCTATGGCAACTGTGCTGAAGTTGAGAGTGTGAGCAACTTGTTTAAAAATGAAAGAGAAATTAAAGATCAGTCAATACTAAGATCTATAAATTACCCAAATAACATCAAGGAAATGGTTAGGGAGCGTACTTTAGAGAAACTCGAACAATTACTTCCTCGCAGATTTATTTGGAACAACATGTTTTACCCAAACATAGAGTATAGGGTTACCCATACAGTAACCCCTAACATTTAAAAGGGCTACAGAATGTAATTAATCCCAATGCTTTATTTTGTGACTTTTTTGATGGCTTGATAACTGTAAGATAAATTTTGTGGCAAACATGTCTGTTCAGAGTAACATTAGACGTACAGTGTGAATATTTTTTAACAAATGATGAGACAATTTAAAAAAAAAGTGTCACTTTTCCCACAGTTTGTTTTTCTGAGAATCTTTGCGAGACAAATCTAATAATGTAGAGTTTATATGAAACCTGTAGATAAAGAAAGTCATTTAATATTTGAGTTGGAGTATTTCCTAGTATTGTAATGTAAACTGTTTTGAATGTAGCTTTGTTTTAAATATAAAGAATTGTTTATCACTAATATACTGTACAAAACAGCAGTTTATGATGCTGAAGAATAATTGTGTACAGACACTTAGAACTAAAGTTCTATGAAGGTTCTTTTTTTTCTTCTCTTAATTAAATAACAGTTGTGCTGTGTAGTACATGAGCGATTAAAAATGTGCATTTGTCCACATTGTGTTTTTTGGAGGTTTATAGGAGGGAGACTGTAAGTTTTGGAAAAATTGCTTAAAATTTTGAGCACCTGTGTGTTGTAGTGTTTGTATGTTTTAGAGCTTGTGTGTATTGTCCAAGGGCAAAGTTTGCTTTTGGAGCCAAAGTGAATGTTTAGGGTTCGTTTTGGTGTTTGGAGAATTTGGTGAGATGCTGTGGATTTGTGTTCACTGTTGTATTCTCACAACAGTGTAGGTGACAAGGTGTCGTTCCAAGAAACGTGTTTAAGCAACTGTACTGTATTATTAGTCCTAGAATAATGACTCAAAGCTGACAATCTAAGCACAAAGTTCAAAGCTCTAACAGGCTTCAAATGTGGTTTTGCCTTCGATATTACGTGAAACTGATTAAACACATAATTTCAGTTGTGCATTAAAAATAACCTAGCCATAACCTAACCTAACCTTGAAATTAGGGAGCTTTCGCATTTAAGACGTTTCGTGCTGTGGTAAAACGGTATGAGTCGATGCTTGACGTAAGAGACTGCCAGTCTGCGTCTGTGTGACGTGTTCGACAAGTCAAGAACAAACGCAGCGGCCCAGAACACGAAGCTGAGGAAGACGCTGGAAACCTGTGTTTCTCTCTTCTCTGAGGTAACTACTGTACGTCTATTTTATCAATAGCAGCCGATTTTAGTCGTATTTTCGATGCATTTCAGTTCAAAATAGGCGTAATACTAAACACACCACGGTGCCATTGATTTACCGCGGTGAAGTTGGTTTGACGTTGGACATCAACAGACCTCCAGACAAGCGGTCCGTGTTCGAACAAGCGATCCGCGTTTCGCGTTCGCTACGCGGACACAGAACGAGACCGCTCGGCACATGAAAACGATGGATTACGGACAGTCAATAAATTATTGGGATTTTCAAGAAATTAATAATTCAATAGCGTCCAAACAATGTGACCTACTCGTTCAAAACCTGCTCCAAAATGTGTGTCTACATGTCCTTCACAAGACACAACCATTTATGAGGATATAAATATGTTGCATATTTTTCAGTAATATTTTAGTAGTAATTTTAGTCATCTTGCATAGTATAAATATTACTGTAATATTTTAATACCATCCAAACCTATTGGTTCAAAACCTGCTCCAAAGTCTGTCTCATCTCACCATCACAGTCTGGGCTTGCCTTATGTGGGATCTGTTTGGTTTAATTGTGTCTTAAACCTTACTTTGTAAAGTGCCTTGAGATAACTTTGTTGTGATTTGGCCCTATATAAATAAAATAAAATTGAAAAAAAATGAAAAAAATGACCTACTGGTCCAAAATCTGCTCCAAAATGTGTGTCTAAATTTCTTGATTAGGGCACAGCCAATTTTAAATAACATTTCAATAATATTTTAGTGTTAATATTACTTAAATATTCCAATACCGTCCAAACCATGTGACCTACTGGTTCAAATCCTGCTCCAAATCTCATCTCACCATCACAGTCTGGACTCTCTGACTTTGCTGCTTATACAGTGGTAGCAATTAAAAGTGTCGGCCTCCACCGTGGTTTGCTTATGTGTCCACCGCGTCATTTGACCCACTAAATAACATCGTCGTATTATTTAGTGCATGGATTGTCAAGACTACGAACCGGTGATCGCCTGTGGCGGACGATTATAGTATTTAGTATAGTTATGTACGTACACTGTCAGTTTTGGCAAATTAAGAAGCTGCATGCTTAGAACGGAGCGCGCTCCCGCATGCAGCGTTCGATTTGTGGCAGACAAGCTGCTACAATTTAAAAAAGTGAACAAGGATGATCTAGACCAGGGGCCCGTTTCAAGAAGGAGGTTTAACAAACTCTGAGTTAAAACGAAACTCTGAGTTGATTTACTCTGAGTTTGCAAACCTGGAGTTTTCGGTTCCAGAACAGCTGAAAAGAGTTGGTTTAAGCAACTCTGAGTTGACTGACTCAGAGTTAAGCGCGTGCACCGCGACGATACAAAGCCCTGATCAATAGAGTGAAGATATTACGAGTCACCATGGCAACAGGACAACAAAAGACGTCCGGAAATGGATATGATACGCCAAGCATATAACGACTACGAGCCTATAATCCGTGGAAAAAGCAACACGGCTGCAGCGGCGAAAGAGAAAGAATTAGCTTGGAAGAAAATAGCTCTTCGAGTCAATGCGTAAGTTTACATTTTAATCATACAGTGTTCAGCGTAACTAAATACTAAATAATTTTAATATTGTTGTTATATTTCACTCGTAAAGTAAGGAATTTTTCACTCATCTAAGGCGTTACTTCAGTAATTGCATAAAATACCGACGTTTGTATGAATTAAAAGTGCAGTGTTATGTCTATGCATTTTTAAAATTCCTGTTGTGGTTGATGTGGGATTTGTAAAGTAATGATAATTCAATAATCCAATATGTTTTATGGAGAGCAATTCTTACATTAATCTAATTAGGTTTTTAAAAGTTAATCAAAATTAATTAATTTCAGTTTTTATGTAGGCGCAATCCTGCAGACATAGAAGAACGTGGCTAAAAATGAAATGTAAAAACATAATTCAAACAGGTATAAGGCACCATCATGTCATGTGTATAGACTACCTGACTTTACAATATTTGACATATTAAATAACTAAATAGCATGCAGAGTATAGCAGTGCAGCAGCATTGTCAACATGGCTGTAATGTTTTCACACAGTTAAACATTTGACCTCTACTCAGCCAACAGAAAGAAGGCAGAGGCTAGAACAACTGGTGGAGGAGCTGCACCTCCACCTCTGACGCATGCAGAGGAGAAGGCCCCTTAGCATGAACACTGGAAAGCAAAGGCTGTAGGAATTCATCAGAACCTGTCACTCCCCAGGATACAAGTGCATGTGTAAAATGTAAGAGGCCTACCTATATATTTGATTTTTTACATAGGCTACTTTTGATATATCCATTTCTTAGAGTCTGGGTTGGGTTCTTTGTTGGTCTTAACAGATTCTGATGGTAATATGTGAATCTTCCTGTCACAACAGAAGCCCAGGATGTTGTAAGTATACTACTAAAGAAAGCAGTTTTATAAAGTGTAATATTAATACAGTTTATACACATCACATGATTTCTGATGTTTGTGTTGCGTAGCTTAAAGGATGTAACTTGATCTCCAAGTATAGTGACATTATTATCTCCCCTCTGCCCCAGAGTGTGAAAGAACAGCAGGAGGAGGTCAGTCACATTCTGCTGCACAGATGCACACAGTCAGTGATGTTCAGTAAATGCCAGAGTTCAATTCTGTAAGAGTAATAAGGAACTATTCCCAAACACAAGCTGGAGATGAGTGTATAGTTAAAGGTGAATTGTATGAATTATTGGAAGAATCATAAAATCTAACAATTGCCTTTGTATTTGTAGGAAATGAAAAAAAAAACAAATAAATTATGGTTTGCATCTATTCAGTTTCTTTTATTGGTGGTGGTGATGGTTGATTAAGACATTAAAGCAAATCACATCTGACTGTCCATCCACTCTGCAGATTACCATGATGGAATGAGTCTCCTCAGGGTCTTGTATTTGTAGGGCAGGGTGTTGCTCCTCTCTAATAATTGCAATAATGTTGAGAACAACACATGCCACAATAATGTCACAGGCCTCTCATGTTTTACCCTGAGGTGACGTAGACACTGAAGAAGTGCTTTCAACAGGCCTATGGTCATTTTCACCCGGGCTCTTGTTCTGCAGGGCCACATTAAAGTGCTGCTGGGGGCCTGCTTCAGGTTCTGGGTGAGGGGTCAGTAGTGTGGGCTGGCATTAACCCCTATCTCCAACAGAAAGCTGTCAATCTCTCCTAGAAGAAAGTTTAGATTACTTTAGTGCTGCATAGAAGTGCTCCTGTGAGTGTGTAGTGCATGCATTGAAATAAGTGTATAGGACATACATGTACTTACCACAGTGCAACCTGTTACTTAGGGTTGACTCACTATATATTCATGAGTTCACGTTTATGATATGTGCAGCATCACATATGATCTTGGTGATGTAAACAATGTGATGTCAGTTACAGTGACCAGTAGAAAGAGTAGTTAGTCAGTGCACCTGCACATTTATCAGTTTATTTTAGATCACAGCAAGATATTATTAACTGATCATTTTTCAGATTAGCCTCAATGAAACGAATTAAATACCATAAATAAATAACTGCAATCCTGTGAAACTCCTCTTTGATGGCTTTAAGGAGTTTGTGTCAAGGAAAGCGCTTGAGATCAAACTATTCTACAAATAGTGGCTTCACTAATGTGCTCAGCATCTCCAATGTTATAAAGAAAACTACCGTTTGCAAAAAAAACGTAACGCAACACAAAGAATCTGTTCGGATGTAAAAGCACGGCCTCGATGGGTGATGTGTTTGATGAATGGGTGAATAAGATTATAAATGTATGTATGGAGTCTCGAGAAAAACGGTACCGCTAAAATAAATATGCACGGCGATATGACAGAAAATTAACTGGCGTCAAAATCCTCGCGCGGCGTAATTTCAATGCCGTGTGAATTTACACAGCGTCCTCATCTACAGGATCCTCTAGAAACGGAAATTTTGGTCTCTGTGCGACGGAAACAGGTGAAATCTACGAATGAACTGAAAGATTAAATGAGGCATTTAAACAGTGTTCACTTTAAAAAGGGGCGGAGACCGAAGGAAACTCTGGGTTTCCCGAATAAGACCTGCTCGCGACCTGGTTTGGTTCACAGAGTAAGTTGCCATAGTAACTGACTCTGAGTTAACTCTCTTGAGCTTCTTGAAACGGGCTTAAACTTACCCCGCATTACGGGTTTAAGTAACCTCACTTTCTGAAACCGAAAACTCTGAGTTTTCCTCATTTCAGGGTTAACAAACTCAGAGTTTCCACAAAACCACCTTCTTGAAACGGGCCCCAGGATAATGATCTGTGTCATGGTCAACAGTTTCGATGATGGGGTTTATTGTGTTTAATGTGTAAGTGTACCTCTGTAAGCTACTAGCAGATTACTTTAGCTACGCAGTCTCGTTAGCCTTAGCTTAACTGAAATGCTATCCTTTTTTTATTAGTACACATGAATATTAAACGTGTCTCAACATTCTGTTTTATCAGCTGCAGTACTTAACACTGTCCAAACAAGAAATAAATTAATTCTGTGTCTTTAACATTTAGGAAACATTCGTTTGACCAACTAATTAAACAATTTTTAAAAAATGTATTTCCATCCCAAAATGTAATAAAGTTAGCAACTTACAGTTAACATTGATTAACTGATATTTTAGTGCTGTATTTGCTGATGTATAATTTGGCAACAGGCATCTTTAGAAACATGAAGCGTTTCATTTCTTGCTGTGTTTTATTTTTGTTTAAAGCTACCATGTGTCAGGTTTTGGCAGAGATCGGACCCACATTCACAGCACAGAGATCTCAGACAGACGGTAGAGTTTAAAGGTTTAATACAGTTCTCGTTATAACAGACGGTCCGGGTCATACACAAGGAATCTCAGGTTTCGGTACAGAGGGAGCAGGCTGAATCAGGTCCAGCGACAGGCAGAGTTTCGGCAACAGGATGACAAGGTTTACAGTACCGGTAAGGAGCAGGCTATCTCGGTGTCAGGCGGTCAGGTCGGTATCACAAGATCTTTTCAGGCGACAGTACCATTCAGGAGTAGACGGGAATCGGGAGTCAAGAATACAAGGCAGGATCGAGAAACAAACAGGCAGGACGATGAAGCGCTGGAAGGTGATGACTAGCATACGACGATCTGGCAACGGGCTATGGGAACTGGTGGTGCTTAAGTAAGCAGGTGAGTGATTACTGATTCTAGGCAGGTGTGAGTAATGAGAACCGGAAGTAAGGCTGGAGCTAATGAGATGCAACTGGAAACCGGAACTGCTATGCAATAAAACAGGATGTACTGTAACTACAAGAACATGACACCATGGTTCAATTTATAGATAACTTTCAATATATAAAGAGTGATATTTATTAATCGTGAACAGAAAAATCTTTATTTTGCTTTTCTTAAATAGTTGATCAAGAAATATTCACTTTGCATTGTTTGTATTTTGACTGGTTTAAAAAAATATTTTTTTTAGTTGTGAGAGACGAGATAGACGAACCACTGAACTCCTCACAGTAAGAACCAGTTTTCATTTGGGGGATGATTATATCAACAGATCATAATGTAAAGCAAAGTCAAGATGGTACTTGGATAGCAGATGTTGACGTCACCATTTAAAGAGATGATGAGGACCTCAGAAACACCAGATCAAAGCAGGTGAGTATCTGTTTTGTTGTCCAGAGATAAATGACTGCACTAATCTTTAAATATAATTCACAGTTTGCATGAAATAATATTTGTTTCTCTCTCTTGTCTTCCCACCAGGAATTAACAGCTAACTGACCCGACTGATGAAAGAAGTTGTATGTTGAGTAGTGCAGGTAGTTATATGTAGAGTAGTTAAGGACGTTCTGTATTGGTGATATCACATAGTATGGTGACCTCCAACAGCCAATGACAGAATGTCAAAGTTAATCAATTAAAGTTAATTCCATAACTAAAACAACCATGGTGCATTTTGTAGATAGATTTCCTTTTATAAAGTGTGATATTTATTCATCTGAAACATAAAGTATTTTTGCCTATTTTGCCTTTCTTACAAAAAGGTGGTAAAGATATGCTTTCGTGTTTCATTATTTGTATTTTGTTTGGAGAATATTCTTTTATCACTGGTTTAATAATATATATATTTTTTAGGTCTGAAAGAAAAAAAGGACGAACAACTGAACTACTCCCAGTAAGAACCAGTTTTCATTTTGGGGATGTTTAAATGACTCATTAGAATGTAATGCAAAATCAATATGGTTCTACCTGGAAAGCAGCTTGTTGCTACATACTGTAAAACACTGCCGTAGATGTCTGCTTTTAATTTTCTCTTTTTTCTACCTTTTAGTTTCGCAGGTCAGCAATTGGATCTGTCTAGATTTCCAACAAGCACTGGGAAAACAAGTAAATACACCTTAATGTGAAATATCATAAACAAATAGGAATTTTCCCAAATTCACCAAACAATGACTGACTGATCTGTGTTGCAGCTCAAGATTTTCTAGTATCAGTGTTGAACTATGTGTCGACAAACAAAGGCCAAATAATTCCTCTAAAGAAACCATCTGGTGCCAAACTGAGGATAGAAGATGTTGACGACACTGTTTACAGAGGTGATAAGGACAAGATGTATGCATGGAGAAACCTTTTCTGTCCTGTTCCCGTCCACATGCAGGTACTGTATTTGCTGTGGTGCAGGATGTCTCATGTCCGTGTAAGCAGCTCGTTCTTATGACCTGTAAAGACAAAAAGGTTCCTGCATTTGATGGCTTTTAGTCCCAAGAAGCTACTTGAGGAGGGATTAAGATGGCCGGCATACAAGAAATATGAAGTGGATGCCTTCAGGCGCCGGGTGGGAATTTGTTTTATGCATAGTAACGAGCTGGATTTTTTGATGTGGTGTTTAGCCAAATAATTAAAGATGTTTTGTTGTTACCTGGTGCCTGTAGTACGAGCAGGAAAGGGCTAAAAGGATGCAGAGTCCTTTAAGGAAGAAGCTGGTGAGTGTCTGTTTTGTTGTCCAGCGATTAAAAAAAACTGCACTAATCTTTGAATATAATTCACTGTTTGCATGAAATAGTAATTTGTTTCTCTCTCTTGTCTTCCCACCAGGAATTGACATCTGACTCGACTGATGAAAGAAGTTGTATGTTGAGTGGTGCAGGTATTTATATGTAGAGTAGTTAAGGCTGTTATGTTGAGTTATGAAAAAAGTTCTATTATGGATCCAGCCTAACAAGAGCTTGTTGCCTCAGCCCGATAGAACGAGAGTGGATTCAGGCCTCACGTTAAAGCAGAAACGCCTGTCTGTGGTTTAGCAGCACATTCTATTTAAGATTGAGGCAAAGGCATTCATCCCAGTGTTTCCTGGGATAGCACTTTTGCCTCACAGCGAGAAGGTCCTGGGTTTGATTCCCAGAGGCGTATAGGGTGCATCTGTGTGAAGTTTTTGGCCATGGTCCAAAAACATGCATTAGGTTAATTGGTCACTGCCTGTAGCCGTGTGTGTGAATTTGTTGTTGTTGTCTATGTGTTGCCCTAATGTGATGGCC
Source organism: Betta splendens (assembly GCF_900634795.4). NCBI lineage: Eukaryota > Metazoa > Chordata > Actinopteri > Anabantiformes > Osphronemidae > Betta > Betta splendens. Next base: position 5,828,331 of record NC_040891.2, read on the forward strand.
TCTCGCCCATAGACAGCTGGGAATCTCTGCCTGCGACCTCATATACAGGATTAAGTGAAGAAGGTGGGGTGGATGTGCACATTTTGTCCTTCACACTTATTTACTCATTCTAAGCCTTGTCAGGCTAAGTCATCCTCTGTTCTTTCAATTAATTAATTTTTTCATAAACTAATAAGAATTCTCCCAAATTCTTCAAAAAATGACTGACCTGAAGAGGATGCCTTGATGCGCCTGGTGGGAATTTATTTTATGAATAAGCTGGACTTCACAATGTGTGTTGTTTAGCCAAATAATTAACAAGATCTTTTGTTGTTGCCTGGTCCCTGTGGATCGAGCAGCACTGGGATAAAGAGGGGTGGAGTCCAGGGCATGGTTCTGAAACGTTCCATCCCAAAATTTTGAAGATTCTCAGAAGCGCCAGTTTAAAACGGGTGAATGTCTGTATTGCTGTCCAGGGATAAATTATTGCACTAATCTTTAAATACGATTTACTCTTTGCATATCATAATAAATTGTTTCTGTCTTGTCTTATCACCAGGAATCGACATACAGAGTTTACTTAATGTTTCAAAGTGGCTTGAGTTATTCTACTTGTCCAAAAAGCTGTTTTGGTGTGTTTTACTTTAACTACAAAATCCTCTTATAGTAACTTTGAAGTACATTTAAACAAGGAAATAATCACAGAAGTCAGTGAAACAATTTTTTTGGGTATTTGATATTTGGGTATTGTTCTCAATAAAAACCTTAAATTTCAAAGTCAAGTAAAGAAAGGTAACTCAAATTTGAACTGCTTCCGTTTTATTAGAAGGGAGTTATCTTATCAAGCAAGACCTCAGTGTATAATCAATCTATCAAAGTATTGGATGAGAAGCCATAAAAAAAAAGCTTTTTGCTTTTGAACACTTTGTCAAGTTTGCCACACGGAAACTAGTTTTTAAATGTGTACAGTAGCACCACTATTTTCAGCTCTTGTTATCAAGCAGCCCTGTTGTATATGATGCTTTTTTACATCTCTCAAATTGTATCACAACATGGTCTCTAGCCTCTCCCTCTCCAGTTTAAAGACAGTTATCTCATTGTACAATCAATCTATCAAAGTATTGGATAAGAAACCATAAAAAAGAACAAGCTTTTTATTTTTGAAAACTTTGTCAAGTCTTTGAAGCAATCCACGTCTGGACCTAGGTAACTTAACACAACGTGTGAGCTTCACTCCCTTCCACAGAGACAAAGCTGCGATTCACCAGAAGATTAGGATACACAGAATTCTTGTCTATTCCACAGGACACTGTTTCCTCTAAACAACACACATGGCTACTGTAAGTGCACATCAAAAGACCATGGATACTTTTAGGTGACACAACCTAAATCTCACCAGGGTCCTCCACCACCTTATCAGTAACCAGACCAAGACTTGTCTCATAATTTCTCTACCAAGACTCACTCCATGGACTCTCCCACTAGCCCAGGAGATCTGGATCGTAAACCAGGAACGTGAGGTAATAAAAGGAAAACTCTTCATTTCGACACAAGTTCTGGTTCAGATGCACCAGAACTTTCAACTGTCATGAAACTGATGCCATTGTATTGTGTACAAAATCCTATTATTTGACATTAGATTGGTTTCTGTGCGATGTTCAATGCCTGAGCTGAGATTTGCCAGGAAATTCCTCAAGAACAACAAAGGGACTTATCACCATGCTTTCCTTTGTGTGAATGTATAAAATTGAAAGAAAGATACTCACCTTCTTCTGTTAATCTGTGCACCATAAATATATGCTAGGCACAGCAGGTAAATTATGTAACCTCATTTTTGTGTTGTCTTCTTAAGTAAGTCAATGTTACAAAAGCTTAATTGGTAAGGTCTAGATCAAGCTTGCAATTATTATTTCTGTATGTTTAGTGTTTACTTGGAGTTACATAGGGACAAGACAAATGACAAAAAGAAAATAACATTCATTTGTTACAGCGTTGTAAGGGACCACGTATAAAACCTTAATAATCTATGCATTTAATTTTGCTGTTTAACCATTCTGACTTCTCTGCTTATTTGAGTGTCAAAGTGATCGTTACATGCGTACTGTGTTATGGTGTGATGGAACTTTGAGCTTGATGAAAAGAGGAAAGCTTAGTTATCCCAGATTTAGGAGAGATCCAAATCAAATTGTTTGATACCTGATCTGAAGAGGTGGAACTCTTAATCACTGGTTGAACTCATTTCCCTGCCCTGAAAAGACCACTGTCCCAGGGGTATTTAAACCAGTGACACCCTAGCGGAATTGGATTTCTCGGTATGTACATTTAACAGCAGTATGATCATTTGTTGGCCAATAGGCAGTTTTATTTGACAGAGATTTTGGATTTCACATTTCAGTAGTTGTAGTATTCATTATCTGATATATATTAGTGTCTATATATTTACTCTGTATGCAGTTGGTCAACTTATTTTGATATTTTAGTCTGTTGACGGGTAATTTGTAATTCTATTATGATGCAGATTATGTGGAAAAGCTGATGGAGACCATCTTCAATAAATTCCTGCTGGACCCAGGTCATTATATGGAGGACCATATTAACATCCCTGTCCCACCGGCCCTCTGAGCAGAATTTCAGCAACCTGACAGTAAGGAGGTCATTAATGTCATGCTAAGATTTAACAAACCAGCACTATAAAATAAGTTGAAAACGTGTTTGCACCAAACACCATTACAACTGATCTAACCTCTTGTTTACATTTGTGAAGGTTGTGAGATACATAGGAAATACTGGATATTTCATTAACCTGCTATTCTACTCTTTATACCTTCTAGAGGGGTGTCAAGGAAAATAGCTGCATCCTCCATCTGTACAGCAGCTGCACTGCTTCCGATGTCTTCCAAAACGTGATGAAGACCACAAAGATCCTCACATCTCCCCAGCCAACTGTCCATGACTGTACCTTTTCCACTCCAGAAACTATGCTTTCAACATAACTATGAATCCTACCCATTCATTTTGTGGTCTGCACATGTTACTGTAAAGGTAACTTATCCAGCATTATAGTGCTGGTGCATTGGTTGACAATAAAGTTGGCTTTTGACTATTGCTGTTTCACAAATATTTTTTATGAGGGAAAACAGACAACTGTTTTATAATATTTAAACCTTTATTGAGGTATTGCCACGAAAACAATGATTTAGGTATTTCACAGGTGGTCTAAGTCCAACATAGGTGCCTTGTCCCTCAGGAAACACTGCCCTGATCCAGACCAGAGAGTACCAGACCACTGATTTATTCCATGCATGTGTAATTGTCTGATATACTGTATATTATTGTGTTCTGTAATGAATACACGTTCAATCATACTGGCTCTAGTCCTGGATCATCAACCATACATGACAGTAGGTTTGGCAACTGGTTCAGGCATCTTGAGGTAAGATTTATCAAAATTTAAATTTTAAATACCATGTCATATTAATAAAAGTAATAAACACATGCAATATCTTGACGGCAACAGTTGTTGTCACACCATGCCTCTGTAGGCATTCACTGTTCCCACAATGGCACTTAATTACAGACAAATATGGCAAAATATAAGCTGCAGCTGAAGATCCCATTATTAGCGTATTAATATATGTATATATAGTATTAGCGTTAGCAGCCGCTAATCAAGTTGCGTATTATATAAATCAATACATTAAATTAAATGTAAAATTGCCATTTAGACATACTGTGCCTCCCTTAGTCATAACGCGAAGGCTTAAGTTCCTTTACAGATGTTCAATTGACAAATGCATCTTGACATTCATCAACATCACCGTAGAACACTTTGTCTGCTTACAAACTGAGAAAGATGGGTATAGTCTTCAAATTCCTCTAGTGGACAACCCTATTTACGCGCAAAACACTTGAAATCCTTTAGCGACAACTTATCGCTTCTTTCATCTAGCGGGACCACAAACCAGGAAGTGATATCCGAAAGGTAAGCTGGGAATAAATAAATAAAACACAACCAAACCTTGGAAACAATCAATCTTAATCAATGAAATAAAGAACAGTATCAAATCACAATAGACATGAAAAAACAATAACCAAAAATATTAAATTACACAAATTAACGTAATCCCGTTATTCAGCAATCAGCGAGTGTCCAATGCACAAGCGCCACCTAGTGGAAACGGATAGCAACCCAGACAATACGAAATAAACGTTGAGGCAGCAACCACACATACCTTGCGCCAGTCCAAGTGTAACCACTTCAACAGCCTCACATTCGACTTCAGAGTCAGATGTTGGATCAAACGTATGGTTGAACTCCACTACGAGGACGAGTCAGCCAGTTTCGCTGTTTCAATGGATTCAGTGACCGTGACTTTTGATTCCCGCGGCGGATCACGGCTATGCGCTTCCTCAAAGGGGTGTGCAGCATTGTGCAGCATGAAAAAAACGTGTGCATGGACCTTTAAAGAAGAATTCCACAGAGTGACAGGTTTGTCCCTTCTACTAATCTATGTCACATATTTTAATACGTACACCTCAGACTAACGCCAGCGTTAAAACCTCCTCCTCTGCCTCCGTGAAATATGCTGCCCTTTTATTGTCGCTTCTGTTTCCCACTATGACTAGTGAATTCCACGATCCATTGACAGTGTCTTTATGTATCCACCGTGCTCGTGCGTTAACTCTGGGTTACCGACAGGGGGTAGATTAACCTAACTCTTCAATCACTCACTCTTTAATCAACCGAGAGTTAAGGGTTTAGCAGAAGGTTAATCAACCCTGCTTTCTGGAAAACACCCCTGGGGTCTTCGACGTCCACGTTTGTTTTATGTATTAATATACACAAAATTAGTTTTGATAAAACCCTTCCATCGTCTGTATGCAGTTCATTGCAAGTGAAATCCTTGAGAAATTATTTGTTCTTATAAATATCTAGATATTCTTGTCTACATTTTCAAGATTCAAGATTCTTTAAGTCTAAGATTCTTACAGTAAGCACAAGCATAAGTTAAGTTTTAGAGGCGCAGTGGCTGACGTATGATTTGGAGGCGGAGTCCTTCTAAAGAGGACGACTTCATGTCCTTCTCTATGAGTCATTTCTTTCTTAAACCAAAATGGTGAGTAGTGGTGTGGTCTTTGTTACTCTAAAGTTTAGTTTATTGGGATTCAATTCTACACTACCAATTTTACTATATTTTGGTCAGTAATAACTGTCATGTTTCTTTTATGTTTGATTAAATTAGGATGCTGCAAATAGGTGAGTATTAATGAGTGTAAATGAGCTTCTCCCTGTTTGCTGTTTCTGTGTTCTCTAGTAACTATTGATGTGCGTTGCTTTAGAACACAGGAATGGCAGAGACGGAGAGACAATTTCAGAACAAATGCTTTTAAACTTATAAAAGAAATACTTGAGCTGACTACACTTCCAGTCCCTCAGGAGTTAGTGAATGAACTTCGGGAGTTGGTGAAAGAGGTATGTCTGTTCTTACTGTTTTTCTCTAGATGTTAATTTCTTAGACATGAAGCATGACGTGATTTGCACACATTAGTTTTCAGTAATCTCAAATACAATAAACAAGTTGTTGGTGCCTTTTATTGTGTTTTGATGTTACAGGCTCTTCACAGCATCTTCTTTATGGCAAAGATTATGAACCTTTCCCTGAATGAAATCTTTGCTAAAAAAGAGGTCTTGTTGGAAGAGTTAAGGCAGACGTATGAACAACCTTTCAAGCACTATTCTACTCAAGTACCACAGCGACATCCAATGTCATGTGTATTAGATATGGTAAGGTTGTAGATTTGTTAATTGCTCTAAATTCACCACTTTCTAAAAAAAAGGGCATAGTTTGCATAGTATAAAAAGCTACATTTTTTCCCACCTAACATCAACTTAATAATAGTGTGATTTTCTACAGATCGTCAGAGTGAGTGGAGAAAGGAATGAAAACATCATAAAACAAAGACTACAACAGATCAACAGTCGACTTACAAGAGACCGTAATGAGAAGTTTCTGATCTCCACCACCATGTGTGTTTCTCAGAACACTGAGATCCCAGATTCAGTGAGGTACTACGGTGTGTCCATGTCTACATCTGGTGGTCGTTTACGAGACATCATGATAGCTGCCTCCTGTTGTGTCTACTGGGACAGTCATGTAGCTAATGCAGTGATGACCTACTATCCAAACAAGAAGAAAATGCATGACTTTGATGGAACCTTCATACTTCCAAAGAAAGTTCGATGTCAGGCATTTTCAATCACTGACCCACTAGGAGAAAAGCCTCCATGTAAGTCGTGTAAAAATTTGTTTGGCTTTCGCACAACTGAATTTGCCTATGGCAACTGTGCTGAAGTTGAGAGTGTGAGCAACTTGTTTAAAAATGAAAGAGAAATTAAAGAGCAGTCACAACTGCTGAGACCTAACACGAACACAGCTGAGAACAGGCAGAAGGTTAGAAAGTCCACTTTGGAGAAACTCAAAAGTATCGTAGGATTTACGTGGACATATATGTTCTACCCAGACCTAAGGTATACATAACACTTTGTTATATGTGACTTGTTGAATTTTTTGATATCTTATAGGATAAATCTTGTGACAATCATGTCTGTTGTTAGTGACATTGGATGTACAAAGTGAATCTTTAAAGAAAAAAAACAATGAGAAAATTGAAAATAAAATTAGTGACATGAGTGACTATTCACACTTCAAGGGTTTCTGAGAATCTTTGTGAGACAAATCTAATAGTGTGGCGTTTTCATGAGTTGGAGTATTTCTCTAATATTGTGATGTTAACTGTGTTTTGAATGTTGTTTTTTTTTGTTGAATGTAAAAGATTGTTTATCACTAATGTACTGTACAACAGAGCATTTTATGACAACTAGTTTGCCCACTACTACAAATCTAAGGGTCTGCGTGACTTGTTTGGCAACTCACAGAAAATGGAAGGAAGCAGAAAAAAAACACTCCAAAAAAAAAAACACTCTGCAAAAGGAAACACCCAAGGAAAACATGACCTCAGTCTTAGCTCAAAGCATGTTCCCACCACACATTCACAGCAAGTTCAAAGTTTCTCTAAATTCAAACAGGCCATCATTTTCCACAGAACAATGGGCTGAATTACAGAGGTTTCACACATGGTGAAACACATTCTGATTTTTTGTTGTCTGTGAACTTTGTTTAGAGTGTCAACAGTTTTTAAGGCACACATCATGATCACCTCCAAACCCAGGGAAAGAATGACAACCAAAGGTTGTTTTACTGTAATTCCTAACCTTTCTCTTAACATGAGACAATTCAATATACAATTAGTGACATGTGTCACATTTCATACACATTTCATGTGTTTCTAATAATCTTTGGAAGACAAACCTAATCTAAGTTTAGAGTTTTTATGAAACCTGCAGATAAAATAAGTCAATTAAAATTTCAATTGAGTATTTACTTCACGTTAGTGAGAAACATGGAGTTTATTTGTTAGAAAATCTGTAGATTCTGGAAAGATTAGGACCAGTTTTCTTTTTGTTCTGGGATTGAGTTCGTTTCTTTGGAGCTTCCTTCTCTTACGCATTTCCCTCTCTGCTTGTTTTTGCATCGTGGTCCTTCATGAGAGAATTACTTTACTATTTCAGTTTACTGCATTATTGCTCAAACTCGTGGCTTACTCACTGCAAACTGTTACTCAAAATAATGAATCAAGCAGTTCACAATCTAAGCAGAAGGTTTACAGCTTTTACGTAATAAACTTCAAATGTGTTTTACCTGTGATGTTATGTAAAACTAATTCAGCTCATAACTAGTGTTAGAATTTAGGGAAGTTTTTGTAAATGGGCCGCTCATCCGTGGTAAAATGAGCCGTCGCTATGGTTGAAGTGCGCGATTCGAGCTACGATAACGTCCTAAAGAAACGTAAACTGCAAAATATCAGAAGTGATGGAATTGACTGTGTGTGTTGGGAAATATTCCCTGATTAAATGTATAAAACCACAACTGGCCTTTATTCTAAAGCTTGGCTTTAAATAAAATGAGTTCCTCAAAGTAGTAGAGCATTATTCGTTTGCAGTACTACTTAGTACTTCATAGACTACTACCACAGCAAATACGGTATCACCCAATGTTACCGTGTCGTTTTAGAATAATCCATTTCTAAATTGTTCTACGGTAAACGGCCTTGAAACTAATTTTGACCTCGCATGAAATGAGTTCCTCTAATTATTAGAACGTCATTCCTTCACAGTACTTTATTTCAAAACGATGCAATAAAATTGGATGATGTACTGTGAAAGAATTAATGTTCTACTACTTTGAGAACCTCATTTATTCAAAGCAAGGTTTTAGAATAGAGGCCAATTGTGTTTTAATACATTTCATCAGTGAGTCTGATGAAACAGTAAATTCCATAATTTCTGATATTTTCCAGTTTACAGTATGTTTCTTTAGGGCGTTAGCTCTAAAATCGTTGTTTACTAGAGTGAGTCTCTCGGCGCCTCTCAGCGATCGCACAACTGTTACCGTAAGTATCGCACGAATCGCGCACTTGTGGATACGACGTTATGAGTCAAGGCTCTTATTTGCTATTCGTCCGTGTGACTTGTTTTGCAACTCAGATACGCCTCAGCCCAGAGCACGAAGCGGAGACAAAACTCTGGACAACCGGACTGTTACTTACATCTACTAAGAAAACGAGACTGTGGTTCTGTCTGCTCTGAGGTAACTACAGTATGTTTATTATCTAAAAAGCAGCTTTATTAGATGTTAGTCGTATTTCCGGTGTATTTTGGTTAAAATAGACCTAATACTAAACACATCAAGGTCCGTAGATTTTCCGTTGATTATCTCCACACTTAAATTTTAAATACCATATGAAAACGCTAGTTGTCACATTTGTCGTCGGCGATTACACAAACAAAGGCTGAAACCCGAATATTTCTAATCAGGTTAACGGCTTCTCTCTCTACTAGAGTCTGCGCACTTGTTTTAAAAACTGATAAAAATTTAAAACGCTTTTATATTATTTAGATGAACATAAGTCTATCCATACTGATATGTATAGTGTTATAACACGAAGTACTTTTAATGATATTTTTCTTTATTCTACAATTCAAATACTGACCTCTAAGACGCAGTTACTAAAAACACATTCCTAAAACAAACCGAAACAAATTCCTAACATTCGATCTACCAGTCTCTAGATAATACAAATGTAAATGTGTAAGGTGAGTAATCTAGTTGTATGTCACTGTTTTTGCCAATACATTTTTACAACATTCTATCTTTTTGTTTCTTTCACTTTTACTTGGCTTAAGGTCTTGTTTTAGCTGCAGCAACTAACACTGGTGAGAGAAACAATTCTGTGTCTTTATTATTTAGGAAAACATCTGTTTCATGACTAATTTTAAAAAATGTATTGCTACAATATACTGTGATAACATGTCCTATTTATTAGTCTAAAACATAAAAGGAATAGTTGAAAGAGAAATAGTTTCATGTTCCATTATTGATATTTTGAATATTGTTGAGAGCATTGCTTGGCAATTCTGGCTTACAGAATCAGATGTGTTCAGTTATTCAGCATTTAGAAAAGTGCAGTGACACACTTGATCAAGGTAATTGTCAGGGCGTTGTACTGTAGATGGCAGACCCACATGCACAGCACAACACAGCGTTCGAGGTTAAAAGGACAGTTTATTCCAGCTACAAGGTCCAGTTCAGGCAGGGTCATACACGGGAGATCAGACGTGGTTAAAACAGGATCAGGTCGAGACTGCGTCAGGGACAGGCAAGGTCATTCACGAGAGGTGGGTACAATACCAAAACGTTAGGCGTCGAATTGTGGTCGGGCAGGCAAGGTCGGCAACAGGCAGTAACAGGTAACCAAGGCAGACAAGGACTAGGCAGGCTGAGAAACAGAGGTCAGAACAGGATACACGATACACGACAAGACTCGATAAGGAACGCTGGAAAGTGGTGATCTCACGCAACAATCTGGCAGGTAACAGGTGTGAGAGGGGGACCTTAAATGCAGAGCAGGCTAATGGCAGATGAGATGCAGGTGTGGGTAATGAATGCCACGAGGAGAGTGGGAGAACCAGCAGGACAGAGGCCCATGGGGACTGGACTTGCCCACTTCTGGTTTTGAACATATTTCTTAAAAGATTTTTTTTTTCCAGGCCTGAGAGCTAAGCTGGGTGGACAACAGAGCACAACGGGTGAATAAACCTGTATCTAAATTATCATAAAAGAATTTTAACACATTCATCAAACATTGATTCTCTGATCTGTGTTGCAGTTCAAGATGACCTGGGGAAGTATGGGTTGACAAATAAAGGCCAAACAATTACGTTAAAGAATCCATCTGGTGCCAAACTGAGGATTACAGATGTTGACGGCACCGTTTACAGAGATGATGAGGATAAGATGTATGCATGGGGAAACTTTTTCCTTCCTGATCCCGTCCACATGCAGGTATTTGCTGTGGTAGAGGATGTCTCATATGAGGATCTCGTTCTGATGACCTGTGAGGACAAACAGGTGTATGCCTACGAGGACGAGTGCCTGCATTTGGTGGCGTTGAGTCTGAAGGAGCTACTTAAGGAGGGATTAAGATGGCCGGCATACGAGAAGTATTACGAAGGGGATGCCTTCAAGCATATGGTGGGAATTCATTTCCTGCAAAGAAGCAAACAGGAATTTATGATGTGTGGTCTTGAGCCATGAGGTTAAAAAATGTTTTGTTGTTGCCTGTAGACAGAGGAGGACTGGGCTAAAGAGATGCAGAGTCCTTTAGGGAAGAAGCTGGATGAGGAGCATCGTAAGCTGGTGGAGTCGTTTGAACCTAGAATTATGGAAATCCTCAGAAACACCAGATCAAAACAGGTGAGTGTCTGTTTTGTTGTCCAGAGATAAATTACTGCACTAATCTTTGAATATAATTCCCTGTTTGCATAAAATAATAATTTGTTTCTCTCTCTTGTCTTCCCACCAGGAATTGACAGCTGACTCCACTGATGAAAGTAGTTGTATGTTGAGTGGTGCAGGTATTTATATGTAGAGTAGTTAAGGACGTTATGTTGAGTTATGAAAAAGGTTCTATAATGGATCCAAACTAACAAGAGCTTGTTGCCTCAACCCGATAGGACCAGAGTGGATTCAGGCCTCACATTAAAGCAGAAACTCCTGTCTGTTGTTTAGCAGCACATTCTATTCAAGATTGAGGCAAAGGCATTCATCCCAGTGTTTCCTCCACTAACCCTCAATTAGCACTCGTCTAGAGCTGTAGATAACAAGTCACTCTGGTTTTCAGTTTACAGTAGCTTTTCTTCTGATAGTAACAGTTGTTGTGGTTGCTGGAGTCGTTTTTGGTGATGAGTGTTCTTTTATCACAGTATTAGACTAAATCGACTAGAGCCTTTATAATGTGAGCCTGGCTTGGTCTCTCTAAGACCTCAATGAGGAGAGGACACTTAAGAAAAATACAATAATATGAGATAGCTATTTTTAACTTGCACTCGCTTAGAAACAGAGTTTTGGCTGGTTTGTGAGATGGGTTATGGAAAGTCTCTGTTGGAGCAATGTGCTCAGTGCACATTTTGTCCTTCATAGTTATTTCCTCCCTCTAAACCTTTTTAGGCTGAGTCATCCTTTGTTCATTCAGTTGATTTAAGTCTTGATGCAGACAGACAGAATGACCCATTGCAACAGTGATCTCTCAACTAACCAACCAATAACCAACCAGAACCCAGGCTTTATACTGATTTTCTGCTTAAGTCCAGCTTACTTATACCCTGGATAGCATTGGTGATATCACATAGTAGAGCCAATGACAGAATGACAAAAACATTTGTCAAAGTTAATCAATTAAAGTTAATTCCATAACTACAACAAAAATGGTGCATTTTGTAGATATTTTTCCTTATATAAAGTGTGATATTTATTCATCGGAAAAATAAATTATTTTTGCCTATTTTGCCTTTCTTACAAAAAGTTGATTAAGAAATGCTTTTGTGTTTCATTATTTGTATTTTGTTTGGAGAATATTTTTTTTATCACTGGTTTAATAATATATATATTTTTTAGGTCTGAAAGAAAAAAAGGAAGAACAACTGAACTACTCCCAGTAAGAACCAGTTTTTATTTTGGGGATGTTTAAATGACATATCAGAATATAATGCAAAATCAATATGGTTCTACCTGGAAAGCAGCTTGTTGCTACATACTGTAAAACACTGCTGTAGATGTCTGCTTTTAATTTTCTCTTTTTTTCTACCTTTCAGTTTGGAAGGTCAGCAATTGGATCTGTCTAAATTTCCAACACGCACTGAGAGAACAGGTAAATACACCTTAATGTCAAATTTCATAAACTAATAGGAATTCTCCCAAATTCATCAAACATTGATTCTCTGATCTGTGTTGCAGTTCAACATTACCTGTGGAAGTATGGGTTGACAAATAAAGGCCAAACAATTACGTTAAAGAAACCACCTGGTGCTAAACTGAGGATAACAGATGTTGACGACACCGTTTACAGACGCGATGACGTGTATGAGTGGGGAAACTTTTGCCTTCGTTATCCCGTCCACATGCAGGTATTTGCTGTGGTAGAGGATGTCTCATGGCAGGATCTCGTTCTGATGACCTGTGAGGACAAACAGGTGTATGCCTACGAAGACGAGTGCCTGCATTTGGTGGCTTTTAGTCTGGAGGAGCTACTTGAGGAGGGATTAAGATGGCCGGCATACGAGGAATATGAAGTGGATGCCTTCAGGCGCCGGGTGGGAATTTATTTTATGCATAGTAACGAGCTGGATTTTTAGAGTTGTGTTGTTCAGCCAAATAATTAACAATAATGGTTTGTTGTTACCTGGTGCCTGTAGTACGAGCAGGACAGGGCTAATTCACTGCCATGAGATTAAAAAAAGTTTTTGTTGATGCCTGTAGACGAAGCAGGACTGGGCTAAAGAGATGCAGAGTCCTTTAGAGAAGAAGCTGGATGAGGAGCATCGTGAGCTAATGGAGTCGTTTGAACCCAGAATTGTGGGAATGCTCAGAAACACCAGATCAAAACAGGTGAGTGTCTGTTTTGTTGTCCAGAGATAAATTACTGCACCAATCTTTGAATATAATTCACTGTTTGCATAAAATAATAATTTGTTTCTCTCTCTTGTCTTCCCACCAGGATTTGACATCTGACTCCACTGATGAAAGAAGTTGTATGTTGAGTGGTGCAGGTAGTTATATGTAGACTAGGTAAGGACGTTATGTTGAGTTATGAAAAAAGTTCTATGATGGATCTATGGATGGTTCTGTGATGGTTCTATGATGAGGCAAAGGCATTCATCCCGGTGTTTTCTCCACTAATTGTCAATAACACTCATCTAGAGCTGTAGATAACAAGTCACTCCTCTTTCAGTTGATTAACAGTAAGTCTTGATGCAGACAGACAGAATGTCCCATTGCAACAGTGATCTCTCAACTAACCAACCAGAACCCAGGCTTTATACTGATTTTCTGCTTAAGTCCAACTTACTTAACTAAACTTACTTAACTATACTCCGCATAGCATCGGTGATATCACACAGTATGGTCACCTCTAAGAGCCAATGACAGAATGACAACCAAAATTTGTCAAAGTTAATCAATTAAAGTTAATTCCAATCTTTGAATATAATTCACTGTTTGCATAAAATAATAATTTGTTTCTCTCTCTTTTCATAACTCAACATCCTTAAGTACTCTACATGTAACTACCTGCACTACTCAAAACAGTTGTTGAGGTCTGGACAGTTTTGTTCACACATTTATTTTAATGCATGAAATGTATTTTACTTTTTGCACTGTGCTTAATGTATAGTTAATTAATTGTGCTTTTACATTTTAAAATTGTATTTAGAGAATTGTTATTTTTATAATTATTGTGCAATCTTTCTTACCCCTCCATGGACTGGTGTGGAAAATTAGCACATGTGCTGAAACACTTACAATAAGCTATACATGTGGTTGTCCAATGTAAATGTGATGTCCATATTAAATAAATAAACAAATAATAAGTCACACTGGTTAACAATAACGTTTCTGCTGATAGTAGCAGATTTGTGGTTGCTGGAGTCGTTTTTGGTGATGAGTGTACTTTTATCACACATAAGACTAAATTGACTGAGCAATCATTGTACTTACAGTGGTATAGCACAAGTGAGATTTACGGCAAACAAATGAAAATGTTAAAATTAGTTTAGAATAATGAGTAAACAAATGTGCTGGTCCTATTTTTTAACATACACTCACTTGGAAATAAAGAGTTTTGGCCGGTTTAGGAGACAGGTTATGGAGAATCTCTGCTGAAGCATGTGCTCAGTGCAGTGCACCTACTTATTTCCTCCTTCTAAGCCTTTTCAGGCTGAGTCATCCTCTGCTCTTTCAATTAATTTTCTTAATGTAGACTGACAATGTCCATTTGCAATAGTGATCTCTCAACTAACCAAGCAACCAGAACCAGAACCAAAATTTCTGCTTAAGTCCAGCTGAAATACACCGCATAGCATTGGTGACATCACATAGTATGTTCACCTCCAAGAGCCAATGATAGAATGAATGAAAATTTGTTAATTCTATTCCTAATCTTTCTGCCATATTAAATGCGATGTGAATCATAATAGATTCACTATAAAATCACCAGTATAGAATGAGTTAAACATATTTCAGTATTGTGCTGGGAACCAACTTCCACCTCCTCACTCTACTTGTCCAACAATGTTGTTCTTCTTTCTCTTCCTCAGCTTTGAGAAATGCAAATCCTCAAACTGCTTTTCACGGTGCTTTTGCACCACTTTGTCCATGTTATGCTGCGTTTTTATGGGTTCTTTGACGCTGTACTGGAAATTTACATATCTTCTATTCTACTTGATGATGACTGATGATAATGATAATAATTGTGATGCAAAACATACATTTTGTGTATCTACTCAACTATTTTGTTGCCTACAAGTATGATTTGAAAATGCACATAGTCTTGATTAGGACAAGTTCCTTGCTGCATTGTGCCTAAGGGCCAGTTTCCTGTTATGGTTTCCTGTTTGTTCAGACTTAGTCATGTCCTGCTGGAGTATAAGACAGGGGGATCTAGACTTCCTAGACTGGGGCGCCTTGGTGAGGTTCCAGCTCAAGTTTAGATGGAGATTGATAGTAATTTAACTGTTAGCTGTGACCATATTAGGAGATGTTTAAATGATCTTTGATGTGATTGGCTCATGTGTATATAAATACTACATACCAACGAAAGAGGCAGAGCGTTCCGATAAGCACTCTGTGTGAACAATGAATTGTCCATCCCCAATTCAAAATTAATTCAAAATGTTTCAATTGTCTGTATTAACCATAATCATCAGCTTCACATACATTATAGAACATTAGGTTGTTTGACTTTCCCTACACATTAGCTTATTACTGCAATTATATACATGAAAAAACTACACTGTGGATACTAAGCTACCATACATGTCCGTTGAATAGGCCCAGTGATAACTTCATTGGGTCTAACTGAGACGTGGCAAGTTTAATATATACAAAAATATCTAACTGTAGCCAGACAAAAAACGAAAAATGGTCAAAAAACAAAAGCACAGTTAAAACACAGGCAAGGCAGACAAAACTGGAATGTTAGAATCCTGGAGCTTAAGCTCAAGAATTGGGTTAATGACTAACGATGCAGCTGGAATGACAAAATCTCCTCTTCAACAGCATTACTCTCCATTTTGAGGAACACATCACCTCATCGATAAGTAATCATATTTTTCTTCCTTCACCATCACACCATTAAAACACACTGTCACAAAAAGGACATTAATTGAAAGAGGATCAGGTGTGTGTGTGGGGAAACTTTGCTGTTGTGGAGTATGTCTCCTGTCTGGGTGAGCGGCTCATTCTCATGACCTGTGAGGACAAACAGGCAGACGAACAGGCAGACAACAGGCAGACGAACGGGCAACAGGCAGACAACAAGCAGACAACAGGCAACAGGTAGGCAAAAGGCAGGTAACAGGCAGGCAACAGGCAACAGGTAGGCAACAGGCAGACGACAAGCAGACAACAGGCAGATGAACAGACAACAGGCAGACAACAGGTAGATGGTCAAGGCAAGCAGGAGTCAGGCACAGCAGAACCACAGCAGGTAATGGACTCCAGAGGGTTTGTCAAGTCAGGGTCAAAATACAAAAGCACAGTCAAAACACAGGCAAGGCAACAACTGGAATGTTGGCGTGAGAACACAGACAATCTGGCAACAAAATGATGTGAATCCTGGAGCGGGTTAATGACTAACAGGATGTGGCTGAGACAACGCAGGACTGGAAATGACAATAAGCAGGATAAAACTGAAAGTAGAGTGAAAAAGATGGACAGTGACCGTTTCCTTACTCCTATATGAACATCTACACTGCCATGAGCAGTTTGAGGCACAGACTGTCTATGTATTTCAGGCAAAATCTCCTGTTCAACAACATTACTCTCCATTTTGTCCTGTGGGACCCATAGCCTCATCTATAAATCATCATGCATTTCTTCCTTCACCAACGCACCACCAAAACAAACTGTTACAAAAAGAATATTTATTGAAATGTACTGAAACTCTGGTCTCAGTTTACCTACTCTCTATTGAATCTGGGCCTGTTTATTAACTAAACAGTAAAGACTGACTACATTTTTTCTTTTTAAATACTTATTCATTGTTATTACATGAGGCGTTGTCTTCATCGCCTCATGATCATGTACTATTTTATTTAGCGCAACATCGCCCTCTAGTGGAACACCGGGTTATTGTTCTGCATGTCACAACATGTTGCACTAAATTCTCTTGCCTCTCACAGGAAAAACAAACCTCCAGCTGCCCGGAACAGGAAGCGGGGAAAACTGGACTGTCTGGTAGTGGATGCACTAAGGTCGATCCAGTGAATCTGTAAATGTGTAAAGCAATGTGTGTAGGTATCCAAGCTAATGCTCAGTGTCATAACTACTAGCTAGCAGATTAGCTCAGCTGCTCAGTCTCGTTAGCCTTAGCTACGCTAATACCGACGAAGTCAACACAACACAACACAACACAACACAACACAACACAACACAAGACTGGGGATCGCTACCGTACTAATAACTGAACTGGGATATCACGTAGATTTCCTGTCTTGTCTATCTATCTGACGTTTTTTAATACATGCAGTAGATCCTAGGACTAGTTGTCACATTTTGTCGTGGAGCTAGTAAACAAAGGCTGAATTGCAGTAATCACCACGACAGTCTGCGCATGTAATAATATATTTGATCGACCGACTTTGGTCCTTAAATAATAAAAATCTAAATGTTTATAGTGAGTAGTTGTAATAATATAGTATATATATATTTCTGATTGTTACTGATAAATGACATTTCTACAACATTCCTTTGTTGTAGTAGTAGTTGTTGTTGTTGTTTTCACTTTTATATACACACGCATGTCTTAACATCTTTTTATTCCAGCTTCAGCAACACTGTCCATTAAAGAAAAACATTGTGTGTCTTTAATATTCAGGAAACCTCTGTTTTACCAATTAATTGAACAATTTAAAGAAATGTATTACCACATAAAATGTAACAAAGTTAGCAACTTTACCACTGCATTTACTGATTTGGAGGAGAAGTCCTTTGAAACATCAATTGTCTCCATTTCCTGCTTTGTTTTGTTTAAAACCACCATAGTGCAATTGGTACATACCTTTCATTATATGAAGTGTAATATTTATTAACCGGAAACATAAAAAAAATCCCTATTTTGAAATACTTTCATGTTCCATTATTGGTATTTTGAGTACTGTTTAGAGAATATTATTCTATCACTGATTTAAGAATATCATTTTTATTAGGTCTGAGAGACAAGATGGATGAAGCACTGAACTGCTCCCTGTAAGAACCAGTTTTCATTTTGGGGATGTTTAAATGACAGATCAGAATGTAAGGCAAAGCCAAGATGAATAGCTAAACTAAATAACTAAACTAACCTGGAAAGCAGCTTATACTGTAGATGTCTGCTCTTAATTTTCTGCCCTTTTTTCTACCTTTCAGTTTGACAGGTCAGCAATTGGATCTATCTACATTTCCAAAGAGCACTGAAAAAACTGGTAAATAGACGTTTATGTTAAATATCATAAATCAGTAAGATTTTTCACAAATTCATCAAACAATGACTCACTGATCTGTGTTGCAGCTCAAGATTTCCAGGCATCAGTCTCAAACTATGTGTCGACAAACAAAGGCCAAAGAGTTTCCCTAAAGAAACCATCTGGTGCCAAAATGAGGATAGAAGATGTTAACGGCACCGTTTACAGAGAGGATGAGGATAAGATGTATGCATGGGGAAACTTTTTCCTTCCTGATCCTGTCCACATGCAGGTATTTGCTGTGGTAGAGAATGCCTCATGTCTGGATGAGCAGCCCATTCTAATGACCTGTAAGGACAAACAGGTGTATGCCTACAATGACGAGTGCCTGCATTTGGTGGCTAAAGATCTGGAGGAGCTACTTGAGGAGGGGTTAAGATGGCCGGCATACGAAAAGTATTACGAAGGGGATGCCTTCAAGCATATGGTGGGAATTTATTTCCTGAATAGTAACAAGCAGGAGTTTACAATGTGTGGTGTTTAGCAAAAAATTTAAAAAGATGATTTGTTTGTTGCCTGTAGACGGAGCAGGACTGGGCTAAAGAGATGCAGAGTCCTTTAGGGAAGAAGCTGGATGAGGAGCATCGTGAGCTGGTGGAGTCGTTTGAACCTAGAATTATGGAAATCCTCAGAAACACCAGATCAAAACAGGTGAGTGTCTGTTTTGTTGTCCAGAGATAAATTACTGCACCAATCTTTGAATATAATTCACTGTTTGCATAAAATAATAATTTGTTTCTCTCTCTTGTCTTCCCACCAGGATTTGACATCTGACTCCACTGATGAAAGAAGTTGTATGTTGAGTGGTGCAGGTAGTTATATGTAGACTAGGTAAGGACGTTATGTTGAGTTATGAAAAAAGTTCTATGATGGATCTATGGATGGTTCTGTGATGGTTCTATGATGAGGCAAAGGCATTCATCCCGGTGTTTTCTCCACTAATTGTCAATAACACTCATCTAGAGCTGTAGATAACAAGTCACTCCTCTTTCAGTTGATTAACAGTAAGTCTTGATGCAGACAGACAGAATGTCCCATTGCAACAGTGATCTCTCAACTAACCAACCAGA
This sequence comes from Betta splendens, assembly GCF_900634795.4. Taxonomy (NCBI): domain Eukaryota; kingdom Metazoa; phylum Chordata; class Actinopteri; order Anabantiformes; family Osphronemidae; genus Betta; species Betta splendens. The sequence continues at coordinate 5,847,555 of NC_040891.2, forward strand.
ACCCAGGCTTTATACTGATTTTCTGCTTAAGTCCAACTTACTTAACTAAACTTACTTAACTATACTCCGCATAGCATCGGTGATATCACACAGTATGGTCACCTCTAAGAGCCAATGACAGAATGACAACCAAAATTTGTCAAAGTTAATCAATTAAAGTTAATTCCCACCATATGCCTTCAAGCATATGGTGGGAATTTACTTTCTGCATTAAAACAAGCAGGATTTTATGATGTGTGGAGTTTAACCAACTAATTAACGAAGATGTTCTGTTGTTGCCTGTAGACGGAGGAGGACTGGGCTAAAGAGATGCAGAGTCCCTTGGGGAGGAGGCTGGATGAGGAGCATCGTGAGCTGGTGGAGTCGTTCGAACCCAGAATTCTGGAGATTCTCAAGAGCACCAGAAATAAAAAGGTAAATGTCTGTGTTGTCGTCTAGAGATAAATTACTGCACCAATCTTCAGATATGATTCACTGATTCACTGCATAATAATTTGTCTCTTCTCTCTTGTCTTCTCACCAGTAATTGACAGCTGACGGGACTGTGTTCATTGAGTTTATATGATATGTGTTTGTAAACATTGTACAAATAAAGCACTTTTGCATCTTCTTTGAATTATGCATTTAGTATTTGTTAAGTACCATTCCTTTCTTCAGCAGCAAATGGGTCAACGAGAAAAAGGTAAAGTAAAAAATGTGGAGTGAAATTACTTAGAAAATCCTTGGTAACAATTTCTATGCAGAAATCCTAAGAAAATATCATAGGGCTAATTTTTGAGTACACTATTTATATATAAGAATATATATGTATTAGCACCAAAAATAATAACCAACACTATATTAGCACCAAAAATAATAAGCAAAATAATCTTTATGGTGGCTCTTTACAAGTTAAAGTTTTACAAAATTTTGAATTCCAGCTCATTCATTACATCACAGAAGTACTGCACAGCAAATATTAGAGTATTGATGACACTATTATCTATCTTCTTTACATTAGAATGAGTTTTCAAAAAAGCAAGAGACTATAAAAATGTGACTAAACTATTGTAGATTTGCTATAGCATACTGTAATTATGACAGGTGTACAGTACATAGTGAAAGAAATATTACAGTGTCACACATTTGCGTATGTGTAATATGTGTCATGCTTCTAAAATGAAAATGTGATCGAGATGTTGTCGCGCAAGTATTTACTGCGCATGTGTAGTAAATAAGCGGAAGCTGTATGTGCGCCAGCCGGAAGTGCTAACGTCCTTTCTGCTCCCTGGCTGCCATCATGGTGAGTTCGCCATAGTGTGCTTTACCATTTCTACGTTGAATTTTGTTTTATATAGTTTGCTGTGCTGGTACAATATGGCATGTTTACATTAATAACACAACCATACACACATTTCTTAGTCGTACGGTGTTACTGAGTAGTTTTCTATTATATTTTAACGCTGTGCGGTTCCTGCTCGCTGTACAACGTGGTCCATTAGTCTGAGCGGCCCGAAGACCCGGTAAAATAAAAACGCTGGAGCCTGTTTAGGCGATGTTTTAGAGCCAAATGCGCTTCATGTGAACTACCGGAACCTTTGTAACGTGGTGCTGCCATGTTAGTTTCGCTGTCTGAGGAGCGCACACGTCGTTAGCAGTTAGCCGAGTTTAGCTAGGCTAGGCTTATTATCAGCTGTTGCTCCACGCATTGAAATGCTGCTGTCTAAGCCTGGTTGAAGTCAGACCAGTGTCTTGTGTTGTAACTACAAGGTTTCTGCGGTTACTTTTAACTGGCACCGACCCTTCATGGTCCAAGAACAATGTAGCCTCCTGAACCTGTATGATTTCCCTCATTTCTCATGCTCCGTATACTGCTGTGTTTTAAGGTGTTCAAACGCTTTGTTGAGATTGGCCGTGTTGCCTACATCTCATTCGGACCCTATGCTGGCAAGCTGGTGGCAATTGTAGATGTCATCGACCAAAACAGGGTAAGTGCTCAGGACGTCAGTAGACCCTGTTTAAAAACGCGGTTCTACCCCAGCTTTGCTTTTTAATAGTAATATTGACTTTCTCTCGTCCCCTGTTATTTGCAGGCTCTTGTTGATGGTCCCTGCAGTGGGGTGAAGAGGCAAGCTCTGCCCTTCAAGTGCATGCAGCTCACAGACTACGTCATCAAAATAGGCCATGGGTGAGTGGGAATATACAAGTGCCAGCCCGTGCATATCTGTTTTAATCCCTGTTGTTTTTACAATGTAACTTCTGCATGTACAAATATTTTCCCCTCTATCCTCTTACCTACTAATTCTCAATCATGTTTGACAGATGGTTTACCATTTTTGTTAGCTGACTGTTGAATAAAATTACCATTGATCACACAGGGCTAAAAGCTTTTGCAAGCTAACACTGTTGGAAATAACAATTTTCACTTTTCAGAAATGTAAAAACAATGTGTGTGCATGCAAGAAGCATGTTGCTATTTAAGGCTTGTCTGTAGCATTAATACTTACTGTATCTTGTGTTTCACAGCGCTCGTGAGAAGACAGTAAGGCAAGCGTGGGAGAAGGCCGAAGTCAATCAGAAGTGGTCACAAAGCAGCTGGGCTAAGAAGATCGAGGCAAGAGAGAAGGTAACCACCATAGGATTCTAAAAGTGTTTTGATGATACAACTTCTTTATTGCAGGCTAAATGCTTATGCATTGTTGAGTGAGATGTCTCAATGTTTGTTTTTGAGATGGGACAGTTTTGGTTGGTACACATTGAACAGTGGAGTTGTTTTTTTGGTTTGACTCGATAGCTGACTTTATGTAGGTTTTGCTAGTGGTGACTGGGCTGAACCTGGCAAATCTGGATTGATTACTATGTAATACATGTTCAGTGAAATACTGTTTTTGCTCTCTTACCCATATTGTTAATACATTTGACACGTGTTGATCGTAGTGTTTTCAGAAATGGATTTATTTAGTAGAGGCAACCCATCTACTCCTAAGTAATTACATGGAGTTTTTACACCTAATAGACTGCATACTGCAGACATATGCTGGCTTTAAAAGGGTAAAGCATCAAAAAGTATAATACCTCATCTATTTTAACAATCTAGATTGTCTAGTCAATTTTACTATAATATGAAATGTCACGTTGGCCTTGTACATGTAGAATGTACTTTAAATAAAACAACTCAATAGTAGAGTTGGATTCAGTGTGGTTTAAACTTTTTGTCCACCTGACAATATCACTAACCCAATATTTTTGGTTATCCTTTCAGAGGGCCAAAATGACTGACTTTGATCGCTTCAAGGTGATGAAAGCCAAAAGGATGGTAAGTACAGAAAAAATGCAGATGAAATGCAAATTCGCTAAACGTTAGTCCTTCTGTCCCAGTAAAAGTGTAGATCAGTTTAGACTGTGGTGTGTCAGATGATTTTTCTCTATTTAAATAAATGGGACATGTAACATATCCTAAATGTAAATATTTTATGTAATTGAGGTTTCCATCTAACTTGAGTTAATCATTAGTCTTCATAAATCAAATATCTCGCATATACAAGTGATTACCCATTTTTTGGATTATTTGGTACTGGCTTTCTATGCTTCAGAGTAGGTACTACATCAACAGTTCAGATTCTCTAATACAGCTGTGTTAATGGATGTCGGAGGGAACAGCTGCAGCTAATGAATGGATCCTGAATCGGTGATTTAAATGTGCCAGTGAACAAGCAATTAGCAAACAAATGACCTGATTATGAAATTTCCCAGCTGCAGCCTAATTTAACACATAACCGCACTTTGAATAGACCCTATTTAAGTTGTTGCACTTTTGTTTCTGCAGAGGAACAAGATCATCAAGCATGAGGTGAAGAAGCTCCAGAAGAAGGAGGCAGCAAAGAAGTGAACAGTTTTCACAAAATAAATTACCTGTTTAATTGTTAATCTGTGTCCATTCTTATTTGTCCATTTTGGTAAAATGTCACCTGAGATTTGCCACCTCCGCTGTCAGCGGCCATATATATTAAAAAATAGAGCTTTGAAAAAGAAAGGCGCATCAATTTTCTGACCGTGGTATTTTGTGGTAGACCTTAATCAAGACTCGGAAGCTTTTTTACCTATTTGTAATGCGTGTCTAGGTTAAACAAAGACAGCTGTTAAGTAAATGTTTATAATGAATGTCTGGAAAATCTAAAAGGATGGTATAAAAAAGGAAATATAAGATCTTTTAGTTTAAACAATTTCATAAATTTTGTTTGACTTGTTATAACTTTAAAAAACAAATGGTAACTGCAACAAACCATTCTCCAAATTAAAGATGAGGTGTATACAGTCAAGCCAAAATTATTCATATCCCTCCAAAATTCTTGGTACCAAGTTACTCTTATTTAACTAGCAATGTTTTACTGGAAGTTACGCAAGTATGAATTTACAAATGAATGTATAAATGTAAAAATATTACTCATGTTTTATTTAGGATGCTCTTGCATCTCTCCACTGGCAAAAATACCAGTGGAGAGATGCAAGAAGCCAGTCAGCAAATATAAAACTGTTTGATTGCTTTAACACTCAAAGGCTTTTTTATTCATTAGAAGTTAAAAAAAGTTTTTGTTCAAATGTAAAAGCAATCTTTTCACAATGATGCCTCTGGTGCATCGTCCTATTAGCTTTTATTTGGAGAAGATAATTCATTTCTGGTTTTAAAAAAAATAACAGTTGAATAGAAGTAACTTTAAGTCACAATTTGCCAGGGTATGAATAATTTCGGCCTCGACTGCATATAATCAAGAGTAAGAAAAGGCCCTGATCTACGTTCTAACCAACTCGAGTGAGTTTTCATCATTTCTGCTGAATGTCCACTAGGTGGCGGTAACGGCTAGCGAAGCAAAGCCGCTTGTTTTCACTGAATGAGAAAACCAAGGCCTTTGTTGTTTGTCTATGCACCTGAATACTTGGAAAATCCATTGTGCTGCCAGGTTATGACGATAAATAGAAATAATGTATGTACTGGGGGCGCATCACCTCACAAACCATCCTGGCACTAATTGCTTTGACTTGAGTGAGAGTGATCATCAAATAATGTGATGTTCTGACTGAAAGGGACGACACAGTGGGAGGCTCTGTCACAGGTTCCACTTTCAGTCTCCCAGAGAAGCTTGTAAATATTACATAACGCTGTTGGACATTGCCCAGCTGGTGCAGAACAGAACGGGCGCATACAGTGATGCCAGCGCACCTCCCCTCTCACCAGCAGCAGCACCACCATGATTCATGTTGACCCCACGTGGATTTGCTCTCGTACTGTTATGATTCCACCATGAACAGAACGCGGTAGAGGCAAATATTGTGAAGGTAGTGTTTTTTAAAACGGGGCCTGATAAACACGCTCTTCTGCGAGCGTAGTTCTGACGTCACAGATCTACAGCGCCGATGCGCAGTGATGATAGAGCTGTCATTCAGAAGCAACAGCACCGGAAACCAGAGATTAGTCCTTCAAAATAACGGTCACAGTGCGACCATTTTATGTCCTCAGAAGAAAGTGGAGCTGAAAGATAGCGAAGAAGGCTATTTAGATTTTAGATTTTTTTAAAACTATTTTGCTTTCTGTAACCTGTTCTTATTTATATGTATAAGTATGAGTATCCAGAAATATGCAAAATAAGCCTTCTTACTCCACCTGTTTTAATTGTACATTATTCTGTAATGAACTATTCAAAAGAAAAAAATTCACACCTTTTAAATCTCTCGCTTATCATTTTAAAATGTGATCATTGTAAAATGTATGTGTGGTTATAAAATTAAATATAGCATTAGTTAAATTCGTATATAAAAACGTTTTCAAGCTAACGTTGTTTTATCTTGAAAGTATGCTTTCCTGTATTTAGCTCGCGTCTGTGCTCGCTTGACGATTTTGAAGGTGCAGAAGAGAGAGAGAGGGAAAGAGAAAGAGAGAGGCTCAGTTGACAGGGCGACTGATTTACACAGGGAACCTTTAGAACAATCCGTGTCCGGTTTGCTGTTAGTCGCTATCGCGTGTGTAAGTGAACCGCCGCGGATTTCCACGCGCCTTGAATCACGCAGCTCACCGCCCGGAGCCCCCCGCACGCTCCCGCAGCTTTGAAGGCACCCGATCGGACGGCCGGCGCCTGCTCGGATTCCTCTGTCGGTGAGTAGGACTTGTGTGCGGCGCGCGGGCTGACGGTGCGGGGCCCGTGTAGTGACATGCGTGAGCCCGCGCGGGTTGTTGTGCGTCGGTGGGGGCGCGTGTTTACCGCGCATCCTTTCAGCATGCTGCCCGTGTCTTCACAGCTTCCATGTGTGAGCCGCTGGCGCAGGCTGCGCTGCACTGTCATGTTATTGTGGACGCAGCCAGCAGGCGTGTTGACAGTGGAGCAGGGTCCCATATGGGCCCGGAGGGACGCGAGCACTGGATAAATACCCCATAAATAGCTGATTCCTGTGAAGTGTGGCTTTTAATGTCACATCAGTCTTGTGAAATGTTATATGTGTGGTGAATGAGCAGCCTGTGATATTCAGGACCTGCGATGATGTTGTGGCTTTACACGCATCTTAATTACAGTCCTATAATAAACTCATGGGGATGTATGTTATAGTATGTGTGTGTTGTGTCCAGTATGTTAATAAAGGATCTAGTATAACTCCAGCAATATCACCATATCACCTCCAGTCATTTGTAGGATCCCCTCCAGGGGCTCACTAGTAAATTATAAGGACCTTATAAATTACTGGAAGGAATTAAAGATGTGCTTTTGCCTGAAGTCTCAGACCTTCCATGCAAAACCACAGACTGTGTTTGCTTCCTTTCGTGCATTCATATCTTAAGCAAACGTTCCAGCAGGAACCTGGCGAAGCTCAGACCTGATAACCCCCGCGGTCATATCTTGGATTTTACTGCCGTGAGAGCGCAGCAGCTCTTATGACAGGCCCTTGACCCCGTAATGTGTGTCTTGTGTGCATACACACACACACACACACACACACACACACACACATACACACACACACACACACACACACACACACACACACACACACGCACAAGCCACTGCCTTTGTAAATCAGGACGCTGTCAGCACCTGTTAGCGGCTACGCGACCCACCCGGGTCCGGGGCGTGGAGGGTTCTGACGCGTCAGCGGGACCAGAGCCTTGGCCGCATGTGCAACTAAGACGCCAAACTCCCATTCAGCTTGTAGCTCATCACCTTCCAATGTGATCAAGCGATTACACACACGTTCTCGTGGCGAATAAGAGCTTCTGGATTTAGTCATTCACTAATGAGCTAATACCTTAGTTTGCCTGAGCTGCTGTGGTGATCTTACCTAACCTTCCTCTGAGCCCGTCTGCTGTGTCACAGCTATGTGGGACACGTTGGTCTCATATGTGCTTGTGTGTGTGTTCTGCTTTTCAGTTTAAACGTTGACACCTACGTGTTGTCGGTGTCAGCGAGGCACAGACGGAGGCCCTGTGTGTGTGTGTGTGTGTGTGTGTGTGTGTGAGACGGAGCAGACAGCGATAGAGATGTCAGCCTATTATAAGAGAAGCGACTCACAGTTACAATCATCCAAGTGAGGATTGAATAAAAACCGACTGGCGCCGTGTCAGTGAAGCAGCCACACTCCCGCTGCGTTGGAGGTGTTGTCATTGTTCCATGTTGCCCGGCGTCGTCGCTAGGTGTGTGCTCCATGGCAACGGCCGTTTGGCCTCCTGTTCGTTCAGGTGAGCGGGACGCACCCAGGTGATCATGTCGGAGGAATGTTCGGAGTGTACGCCGTGTGCTTTTACTGAGAAGCGGAATGCCGAGCCTCCCCTGGAGGCACCGTTGCACAATTAGAGCCGTTGAGCAAGATCCAGCGTCGCGCGTCGGTTTCCGGGGGGGGGGACGGAGCGCCGCGCGAGCCCTGCGCAACCAAAGAACGGCAAATCTCTGGATGTCATGCAACGCAGCCGGACGCCATCTTGCTCTGTGGGAACCTCTGCCGTGGGCACAACATTTGGATTCCCTCCAACGTCAGACAGTAATGCTGAGGGAATGTGGTCTCAGTTCATCAGATGAGCTCATGACCCAGGGTTTGGCAGGATTTGCTCCAAAGCAGCGATTCAGTTAGCAAAGATTTATTGAAGCGTAACATCGTCAGTATAAAAGGGTCAATATTGATTTTTTTTTGCAATATTTATACCCTCAGGTCCACAGGAATATGGGATTGAACTAAGTGGATCAGCGACGGCACTGCAGACGAACCCAGACGCGAACCTCACTTAAGGTCGGTTTAACGGGGACGACATGGACGACTGACAGGAGCCGAGCAGAGGACGACGAGGCAGCCGCTCCCACCCCCTCCGCCGGCGGCCATGGCGGGGCTCAAGCGCCACCACGACGGCAAGATCGCCGGCCTCTACGACCTGGACAAGACGCTGGGCCGGGGGCACTTCGCCGTGGTCAAACTGGCCCGGCACGTCTTCACCGGGGAAAAGGTGCGTCCTCGCGTTCGCGTCCTCGCCTGGAGGCGCCGCAGACGCCGCTCACCTGTTTGCGTCCCTCAGGTGGCGGTGAAGGTGATAGACAAGACCAAGCTGGACCCGGTGGCGCGGGGCCACCTCTTCCAGGAGGTGCGGTGCATGAAGATGGTGCAGCACCCCAACGTGGTGCGCCTGTACGAGGTCATCGACACGGCCACCAAGCTCTACCTCATCCTGGAGCTGGGGGACGGGGGCGACATGTACGACTGCATCATGAAGCACGACGGGGGCCTCAGCGAGGAGGTGAGTGGCGCCCGGCGCCCTCAGCCGGCGTTTATTAACCAGTGGATGCAGAGGTGAGGAGCGGCCCGGACCGTGGACTCGCCCTCGGTACGAGTCTGGTTGCTGACGGTCGCTGTGAAGGACAGGTGAAAGGTTCGCTACGCAGAGCGTTATCAGCGTTATGAGACGCTGTGGAGCTCTGCTGCGAGTCTAGCGACTTTTTATGGAGGGTGTGTGACCACTTGGTGTTGCATAAGAAGGGAGCCTGTAAGCAGGTCAGTTATAAATAGAATAAAATATGTGTGGTATTTGTTATAATACAGAGATTAGACATTTTTTAGGACAGTTTTCTGTTGTATCTACATAGTTCACATATTGTTTTGTGACCTTTTGACCTTGATATGGCCTCATAATAGCAAGCAGTTGTTTATGTAGACATCCAGTATTTGTCGCCTGTATATTATTAACTGTAATTGGTGTCGCTGTCTCTTTCGCACCAGGTGGCCAAGTGCTACTTCGCCCAGATCGTCCACGCCATCTCCTACTGCCACCGGCTGCACGTGGTGCACCGGGACCTGAAGCCCGAGAACGTGGTGTTCTTCGAGAAGCAGGGCGTCGTGAAGCTCACCGACTTCGGCTTCAGCAACCGCTTCCAGCCCGGCAAGACGCTCAACACCTCCTGCGGCTCGCTGGCCTACTCCGCGCCCGAGATACTGCTGGGAGACGAGTACGACGCTCCCGCTGTGGGTGAGTCTGAGGGGAGGAGGGGGTTCTGGGTAACGCAGCGGGGAGGCGGCGCTGCTGATCTATCAGTGATTTATATGGGTTATACGCTCAGTCTGTGCCTCTCTGTGACCTACTGCGGCTCTAGTGATCCCTCTGTTCTATGTGTGTACTTTAGACAGACACTGACAGGCTTATCTCACAGCTGATGGATCGAGACGAGGCGCTCAAAGTTCAGAACATGTTCATGCATCGAGCGCCGCGTTAATCCGCGCCGCTGCGGTCCTACGGCTCCGGTTTATTGCTGCCTGCGGCGTACTTTCGCCGGCAGCCACTGCCTTTCCGTGTGTAATAAAATCTGCTATCAGATCACGCTGGAAATTGGTTTCCTTGCGCTGTCTCAGCAGCCTCGCCGCATGTGGCTGCAGCAGCCGCGCATTTATTGTCAACGCGTGGCAGCGATGGCGGCCCCGAACCGCAGCTTGGATGTCAAATTAAAATGCAATGGAAAAGAAATGAAATGAAGGCATGCCGATTGAGGAGGTGGTGTGTGTGTGTGTGTGTGTGTGTGTGTGTGTGTGTGTGTGTGTGTGTGTGTGTGTGTGTGTGTGTGTGTGTGTGTGTGTGTGTGTGTGTGTGTTACAAGAAAGACAGGAGGAAAGCAGGCAGAGTGAGAGGAAGCATCAGCAGTCCCTCTTTCTACCCAGAGGCCACTGCGTCAGAGCGATGCAGGAGCCACAGAGAAGCATTTTGTGTTTTCTGACTGAGTGCGTTTGCAGTGGCTGTTTTCCTCCTGCTGCCTCCGCTTGTGCGGCACCGAGGCAGTAGTCGCCGGCCGTCATCTGACGGTGGGAGTGGCCGCGTGTGTGAGGTCAGCTGTCCTGTAAAAGCCTGTCTGAGCTCCTGACCCACATGACGAGTCAGATGCCGGCGCGCGCGTGCGTGTGCTGTTCATTCAGCTGAGATGATGATGTTTTGATTGCATGGATTATCCTCCCAGTCGGGATGTGGTGCTGTGCGAGTCCGTCGCCGGCGTAGCCTGACGTGGACCGGGCCGAGCGGAGCCCGGCAGCCTTGGTGGTGGTGGTGGTGGGGGCTCTGAGGGTCACGGACCCGCTGACAGCACAGGGTGCTGAGTTCAGCTGGCCGCGTGCCAGGTGGCCGGCGGCCCAGTCCGTCGCAGAGATAAAGAGGCTGTCCTCGCCTGGCGCCCGCTGGAGCCCGCGCGGTTTAGACCCTTTTGAGGAAGCGCTGGAAATAATTTAGGATAAAGCGAGCGTCCAAAATAGGAGCGAGAAGGTCGCCCCAAAGTCGGTCCTGCAGGACGCGCAGGAGGAGCCAATTAGCAGGAGCCACACGCTCCGAGCGGCAAAAGGCCACATTCATATATTAATCCAACGTGTCGAGTGCTTTTCAGCTCGATCGTCACAGTTTCACATGATCGTCTGCAGCTGCTCTGTTGATTAATTGCTCAGTTTATGTCACATTTCCCGGCTCTAAAGGTAAATTCACGACGGACTGATGATCCATCTGCAGGAAAAGCAAACAAAAACACTTACAAATTGATTTCTTTGCCAAAAATGGGTGCAAATCCCAGATTTAGTGGAGTGTGGCACTTTTGGAAGCAGATCACGGACTAATAAATGCTCCGAAAAGAAGCCTGTCTATTTTCTGTTCTCCAGAACCACAAGCTGCACTTTTCCAATTCATCAGAGCACGTCTGTGTGACAGGTTTTAATGCCTCTAAGGCCAAAGACGTTGCGTAAGGCTGTGAGGAGCATGCTGAACGGTCCCGCCTGTGGCTCAAACATGTAAGGTGTGGTTCTTCTTCTTCTCAGGAAAAGCAATTAGTGTGGAAACGCGGCGAGGAACGGATGTTTACACTCCCAGCTGTCGCCGGCGTCGTTAGCACGAGCGATGCTAACGTGCACAGACGCGAACCGCGTTATTTTCCGAGAGAGGTGTCAGCGGCCGGGTTTAAAAATAAAGTTCTGGAGGAAGGAAGTTTGGTGGACGGCTGACGCAAATAATGATGGAGCAGGGTCACGGTTGCTAGGATACTTTGGCTGGGGGTAATGTGGTGGGGACTGCAGCGGCGCTCGCTCCCTCCGCCGGCGGCTCGGAGACGCGCCTTCGCAGCTTCGGAGCAATAAATACTCGCCACCCACAGTGAACTGGCGCTTCGCTCCACCAGATTGAAAGCGACAGCGCGTCCTGGCAACGGGAAGCGACACGAAGACGTACCAGCGGGGATGCAGGGGACCATAAACCCCCCCGTTTCATCCCGTTTAGTACGTCTCTGACTGCGTCGCAGTAAAGTTGAACGAGTGCAGCGTGGGTTCAAGGTCAGACGCGAACGTGTTGCACCTACTGTGTTTTGGTTATAATATGTACAATAGAAGCGTCCAATAGGAATTCGGCCCATTGAAGCTTTGACATCAATGTCACAGTCGCCAGAGTGAGATAAGCTGTAATGTGATGTACAGTATGTTGTAGCCATGACAACAGCCTCCTGGCATGCTGGGTTTACTGGTGAAGTGAAGGGAGATGAAACAGTGACCTCTCGAACACACTGTACACGCGGCTTTTGCTCCTCATAACTCACTCCCTCTCCCTCCGACAGCGACGCTTTACATAACACCCGTCGACATTTACACTTTTATAAGAGGCACTAACAATAAATCTCGTTTGACTGGATAATGCAACGTAGACGAGACGAGACGAGACGAGACACACCTAAGTTCAGCCGAGCAGTTGATTTACCAGAACGAAGAGGGAATTTAGAAATAAACCCAATGGTTTTTGACATTTTGCAAATACCAGGGGACGAGTGAGCAGCTAATACTAGATTACACACACAATCCCAACTCACTGTGTGTTTGCTGGGCTCAGGAAACCACACAATCTGTTTAACTACTGTTTCCCCCTCGAAGCAGCTGTCTCTTCTCTGAACAGGACCCTCAGCGTTTAGCTCACGTCAGACGGCGTGAAGCCAACCCCTTCTTGTCTTCAGCCACCTCTATGATTCCCTTGTTAAATTTCACTCTCGGCACCTGGCCTCACTTTCCCCGAACAGGCTTTGGAGAAAGGGGTCAGCGCGCCGGGCGCCGCTCGCGGTCGCCACGTCTGCTGAATGTGTGTCAGTGGAGCGTCCGGCCGACCGGAGCCCGACGATGCTCTTTTAAAACGGCTAATCGGACCAGAAAATTAGCATTTGCGTGACGCTTTGGGGGGGTGAACGCGTTAACCCACTTTCCCGGCGCTGCGTGTCTGCGTGGGGAGTGCACGCGTGTCATGAGCGTGAGCACGTTCGCGCCAACGGCTCCGACGGAACGTGATCTGAGCTTCATTTGAACTGTGGAGGGAGACGGCTCCCGTTTGCTCTATCTAGGTCACTGAGCAGGACGGACATATGCGCTTTAATGTTCCGCCCTGTCGTCCTTGTTTGTATCATTTCTGCGGCTTCCGCGTCGAGTGCACTCAAGGATTACGATTCTGCCTGTGTCTCTGCAGATATCTGGAGTCTGGGGGTGATCCTGTTCATGCTGGTCTGTGGTCAGCCCCCCTTCCAGGAGGCTAACGACAGCGAGACGCTCACTATGATCATGGACTGCAAATACACGGTGCCTCAGCACATCTCCCATGCATGCAGAGAGTGAGTAGCCCGCACGCACACATCCCCGACACAGATGGGCCGAGTACTCTGCAGGTGCTGCATATTTCATGTTTATAGATGTGTGAAGAGAGCGGCCGCTCCTCCGCTCGCCCCTCGTTGTCCTGCCTTCGCCCGGCGCTGCAGTCAGCGGCTCCGCAGTTAAGTGGATCTAATGCACCCCCTTAAAATCGACCCTCTATTTTTAACACCGGGAGGGCCGCGCGGTGCGTCAGAGCGGAGCGGGGGGAAGCTGGGCGCCGGCTGTGGCCGAGCGAACGCCTCGTTTTCGGGCGGCGCTTCTGCATTTTGGCGTGTTGGCTCGGAGCCCGGCTCGCGCGCCGCGTGTTCGCGCCCCGGAACAAATTGCTCACCCATGTGGCCACAGCACATCTTCCCGTTCTGTGTGAATGATTTAGCCCGTTAAGGTCATTACAGTGGCTTAGACATGCTGCAAAAACAAAACTGGGATTACTTGTTTATGAAATCCCTGGATGTCACTCCACCGACCTGGACGGTATTATGCTAAATCCCAGGTAGGATTTAAAAAAACAAAGCTTTTTCAAGGCTAAGGATCCAAAACTGTGTTGGCGAGTTGATACGTTGTGCTTCTTAGAAACAAAGAAGTGTATAATAATCGTTAATAATGTTTTTAAAGCCATAAACTCAACATCTCTGTGGCGGTAGACTAATGCACATGAACTGGCTGCTCATCATCTGCTGCTTCATTCATGCTCCACAACCACTGGCTCAGTCATCGGCTGTGTCTCCCAGCTGGCTGATAATACCCACTAGGACGCACTCAGGTGCACAGCTCATCCTGGTCCTCCATTTCTGCCTCCAGCCTTATAGGACGTATGCTGCAGAGGGAGCCCAAGCAGCGGGCGACCCTGGAGGAGATCGAGGCCCACGACTGGCTCCGAGGCGTGGACCCCTCCCCGGCCACCAAGCTGTCCACCCCTCTGGTCTCCCACCGCAGCCTGTCGGAGGAGGAGCACGGCTCCATCATTCAGCGCATGGTGCTGGGGGGCATCGCAGACCGGGACAGCATAACCGAGTATGTGCCCCCCCCACACACGCACAAATTAATATGCATCATGCATTTCCTGTGCAATCTCTAAACATTCGCCACGCTTCACCAGCCCAACTGAAGCTCAGCTGAGTGTCATCAACACTTTAATTGCCGCTAACAACCAGCTGGCTGTCAGTCCGGAGCTGTGGCCATGTCAAATGTAATCTCCATCCTCATCACTTCCTTTTGACTCACTGTCAGGGTTTGGTGCTGATGTTGATAGGTGTGTGTGTGTGTGTGCGGATGGGCCGTGGAATTCAAATTGATTTCCCCCTTTCATCTTTCTCAGGGCCCTGGAGTCGAATCAGTACAACCACATCACAGCCACCTACTTCCTGCTGGCCGAGAGGATGCTGAGGGAGAGGCAGGAGAAGGAGCAGCACAGCCAGACGCGCTCGCCCAGCCCCAGCAAGGCCCAGTTCAGGTACGCACACGCGGCTGCTGCACTGTCAGTGCCCAACAAAAACAAGTCTGACAGCAGATGGACGGACAGAGCCTTTTTCTTTCAACAAGCGTGACAGACTGAGGATAGATGAGTAGTTGCAGATCGGCATTTGCATAAATCTGGAGAGCATTTACGCCTTCAACATAGAAACACAGAAGCAGAAAGATCAAAAAGTATATATAATGTATGTATAGTGTTAATGTCGGGTCAGTACTGTGTAATGTATTACATTAGTCCCAATGTAACAACTGATTAAATAGATTTTAAATGTGGTTTTAAACATAGTTAAGTATTAATAGTGTCTTTATTTTATATTCTGCTTATTATGGCCTTAAATGGAGAAAATAATATGCTGCTTGAATTGTTCTTGAAACTAAAGCGTTCTGTTCTTCTACTATCATACTATCAGCTGCATGCTAACTTAGACCAGGCCCAACTAAGCACAGATAGTCTCAGCATTGTCATCTAAACACGTGTGTGTAACCTTCCAGGCAATCCTGGCCCACCAGAGTGGATGTTCACCAGGACGTCACTGACGGCCTGGGGGGTCCGGCCATCTCCCACCCCGGCGGGCCTCAGTCCCCCGCCCGCAGTGCCGAGAGCCTCCACAAAGGCCCCCGGCCCAAAACGGCGCTGCTGGATGTGAGCCAGCGCCAGGAGAACCACGCTCCGTCGCCAAGCGGCCAACAGCAGCCGACCCGCCAGAACCAGGAGAGGGGGCTCAGACCCCTGGCAAAGCCGCACTCCAACGCCCTCAGGCTGGGCGCCTTGGCTTCAGTGGGCCCGTGCAAACCCCGTAGTCCCAGCCTGTTCAGCGTGGAGGAGGACGAGGAGGAGGACGGGCTGGAGGACAAGCGGCTGCCGCCCTGTGCGCTGCCTCCTCAGGTGGTGCTTCGCTGCAAAGCCTCCTCCTCCTCCTCGTCCGGGGGCTCCTCCGGAAACCGGCTGACGTCGCGTATGAGCGCTCCCATCCTGAATCAGATCCACGAGGAGGATAAAGAAGAGGAGGACGAGGATGAGGGAGGGGAGCTGTGTGGACTGGGCCCACCCAAACCCAGCCTCAGCCTCAATCTGAACTCTAGGGTACCGTCGCCGTCAGCGCTCATGTCGTCCCCCAAAAGTGCAACGGCGCCAGTGGCGCTTTCCACCCCCAGCTCAGAGACTAGCGACGACGACACAGAGAGTCACAGCAGACTGGAGGACGGCGGAGAAGTGGGCGAGGGAGGGGGCAGGAGGGAGAACAGAGCGAAGCGGGGCGCGGAGCAGGACGGTCCCTCCAACTGCGCCAGTCCCGGATCGGGTTCTGGCCAAGGCAAGGGCACGGCCAAAGCGGCCAGCGGCCTGGTGGAGAGCCTGAAGCTGATGAGCCTGTGCCTGAGCTCCCAGTTCCACAACTTGACGGGGGGCGGAGGGGGCGGCGGCAGCGGCGGCGGGCCCGGCGGGGACAACCCGGACCGGCCCGTGTGGAGGATGTGCATGGGCGGCTCCACCGGCAGCCTGGACAAGGTGTCGCTGCTGGGCGGCCCGTCGCCCCGGGGGGGCGACCCGTACCGGCCGGCGCCGCCCGGCGACGCGCCGGCCGACCCGCTGCTGGACGGGCCCTGCCCGGACGCGCTGAGGCTCGGCGAGCTGGACCTGGCCCGCGAGAACCGCAGGAACGTGAAGAACCGCGCGATGCAGATGCCGCTGAGCGAAAAGACGTTGTCGGTGAACATCCACCGGAGCCCCAAGGACGGCCTGCTGTGCACCCCCGCCCCCCACAGCTGCTGCCAGGTCATCTAGCGGCCGCCGGCGCCGCCACCGCCGCCGCGCGTCCGGGTTCCTCTCACTTCGCATCCTTTAAACATGTGTTGCCGTTTCCTTTCATTTGGGCGAGGCCAGCGTTTGCACATTTAGAGACACACGAGGAGACTGGCTGTCAAAGCAAGCATGTGAAGCACTTTCTGCAGATTAGCCGACCACTGGGACAGAATGGGACCATTAAATATGGGTGGAGAGGATGCACATATGTATATACAGTATCGACACCGTTCACACCGACATCACTCTAATAAGCTGAGACAGGTTTTTGGTATCATGTTACATATTGTCCCTTTTTGCACTTTGTTGCTGGTTTTTTTTATATAATTTTTTTAACTTATTTTTTGAGACAATCGTTTTACCTGTTGTTTTGTTCCTGCTGGATGACCATCGCGGTGGAGTTTGTACATATGTGAATAACCTCCTAGCAGTGCTCTGTACCCGTAGTATTGACGATGAAGTTGTGTTGCGGTAGAAACCTGAATACACTGCATTTCCTTTCCACGCCTCTATCGGATATTCAAGGTTTCGGTTGAATCCAGACCTCAAGTTGTGTTTATAGCTGAGAAATAATTAAGTAATTGAATTAAAATCTCCACCAAACAGACGACACATCATCCATGCGATGGCAGCTCTTTAAGTTCAAACGGCTTTAAATTGAACAACTGCTGGGTAGAACCTAAACCATGTGCATCCTGTAGCTTCCCAGGATCACGGTAGCCACTGTTGTAGCATATTCCAAGACTGAAACAACAACGTGAGGGGGGTTCGAGAGAACATGACAACGCCGCCCCTTCGCGTACCGCTCTGTGTACCTGGATGTGTGACCCGCCCCTAGTGGAATATATACCTTGACAGTGCATGTGTTTTTCTGTAGCAACCATCCCCTGAACCCATGGAGGTGTAAGACTCCCTGCTGTGTCTCCCTGGCAGAGTCCGACGGTCACTTTACTGTAGCCTCACAGCAATACCAGCGACTGCAAAATGTACAACAAATATGGATGTGCCATAAAATCTGTCTTGAGCATATTGTACTGTATGTATATGATAGAGATATATTAAAATAAATGATGTGAATGTAGTTTGAACTGTGTTTTCTTCGTGCGATCCAATCGAGCTGAACGGTCCACCGCTGTGTTTGTGTTCAACATCTGGGCCACTGCTCCACATCAGCCGGCTGGGAGGAAATCAGATCAGGGCAGATGAGCTCCGAGGGGTCGACGCGTGAACCCAAGCGACCCGGAGGCTTAGTCGCACGCACGCACACGCAGACGGGCAACGCGTTCACAGCTGCGAACCAGTCTGAGCGCATACGCCGCGTCAAGTGACACGTAGACAAATGAGCAGGTGACAGGGTTGAAGAAAATGGCCGGAACGCGGAGGACGGCGTTCACAGGGAGGGTGTCGTGTGGGCATGAAGTCACGTGCCAGAATCATCTACTCACTCCTGTCAAATCCTGTTAATCCTCAGTCCTCCATCTGTGACAGACTGACACATTCATAATATCCCACCAACAAAGCACATGGCCTAATATGACTGGAGCTAGGTGGATGTGGGGAATATAGGGTGTCCACACACAAGTTACATGAGAATATTGATTGACTGATTCATGTTTACTAGATGGTCAGAAAGAAATTGTAATTATAAGCCAGCTATAGAAAGCTCATGCAGTTAGTCAGTACCAATAGGCTAAACTGACTGAGCTAAAACAGATAAAACTGGTTAAACTCGTCCATACTTACTTCAAAAGATGGAAGTGATTAATGATAAACTTCCTGCCAGGCATCACTGCTGGACATGAGCTGCTCGTGTCACTGTGTGTCACACACTGTCAGGCCCCAAAGCAAAGCGTTTAATGGGCAGAAAGAGAGAGAGGAGCCAGTTAAAGGCCAGCGTTCATTAGCGGTGACTTTTCCCAGTCTGGGTAAACAACACGGTACCAGGTCTAAACCCTGCTGCAGATCACAAGCAGCCACTGCACTGCTGATGAACGGGAAATCATAAAGCAGCAAAACTATTCTTCAGATAATGAAACCGTGGCAAGAAATCAAATCAACCGGTTTTACACGGACTGGGAGTGGAAGCAACTTTAGTTTGGAGAATCTGATCACAAGGACGTCAGCAGGGACACAGAGGTCCTCCTCAAGATACAGCCCTTTGATTTTAGTTCTATATTTAAACTTTATTTATGAAGTAATTAACAATTGATCTTTGTGTCCTAAAGTGAAAGTAAAATGTATCTTTTAAAGGTATTTTAGGGGAACTTTACGTTTACAGTCCACTTACTGTGTAGCTCAGTGCTATTCTCAGCCTGAAAATCCACTGAAGGAGGATTTTACACAGATCCCGCACATCTGAACGCAGACTACACAACATGCTCTGAACCGGAACACGTGAAGCTATTGATCCAGTTCAGCGGAAACATGAGAAGACGTTTCATCCCCTTTAACTGTCACCTCGTTAGGAAACAATGTAACCGCCTCATGAATGTACTATCAACATCAACCCCGCTTTGAAAACTTCTGAGGGAAATATTTTCCTTCTCCATTTTTACAGCAAGATGTCAATATGAGGTAACGTTTACCAACAAATAGCAAGAACGACTTGAGCACACAAACAATACAACACTGGAAATCACTGCCCTCCTCTTTTTTAATAACAAAGGACCGCTCGTAGTTTAAAATCGATACAAACAAACGTTTGAGACGACTGCTTATTTGTTTGGTGGCAGCCAGTAGCTCAGAGGCCAGATTCATGTCTGTGGGATCAATAGGTTCAGTGAGGAGGGGAAAATGACCAGTCTAAGGGGATTTTATGAATCAGTAGCACTCCAGCGTCAGCCCCTCACGAAGGGCCGTCTCCTGAGCCCGAATGGAAGCGCCCCAGCGGCACTTCGCGCGCTTTTCATTCCCTCCCCGAGGTGAAGAGAAGCCATGGCGTCGGCAGCTTTCCCCCCGTGCTGCGTCTGCAGAGAATAACCAACCAGCTGGCAGACTCGGGCTCGGGCTCTGTTAGTTTTGCTTCCCGACGCACTCGGGCAGAATTGAAATGCTGTGATCATTAGGTGCCGTCGCCTTCGGTGTAATGTGAGAGCTGTGAGCTTCTGCGAAGTGCTCTCGCTGCATAATAATGTCTGGGTTCTGGGAAAGTGACTGCACCTTTCGGATCCTGGGCACGGTAGCAAACGAACTTTCTAGATGCAAACAAACAATATTTCCTTTACTTTTAATATTGGCTGCACAGGCTTCAGAGAAATAGTGTCTTTTTATTGTGCAAATGTCAGTGTGTCTGCCACCTCTGTGGGTAAAAATAGATCTCTGGACTGCAAATATCATCAGTCAGGCTTAAACAGACTATAATTGTTCAGCTGAGACTCTAGGAGAGTGGGGCGGCCTGCGCATGATGCGTTTATCTCATTACACTGCTTGATTGTCACATGAAGGATGAACTTCACCGTCAGCAGGCTGGTGATGGAGAGATAAGTGCGGTCCGTCCGACGGGTCGTTACCAGGACAGATTTAAGCAGAGCCGACTCCACGACTGTTCTTCCAAAATGACGAACGAGCTCCCGTTTTGGTTCCAAAACGGTGGGTCGCGGTGATGAGAGAGAACGGCGAAATCAGTCTCGCGCATCAAAACAGACACGGGTGGTTTTTCGAAGCGAGCTCCTGATGCGTTGGCTGCGCAGATCTGTATGTGGTGGTGCTGATTAAAGATAGGCCGAGAGCTGATAGGCTCAAAGCAGCCGCGTGTTCCTGTGCGCGGACACCTTTTATGTGCAGTTATTTTAGGCCTCCCAGCTTTCAGCTCCATGAAAACCCAGTACGAAAGCTCCTGTCGCTTTCCCCTACTTGTTTTACTTGCTCGTAATGAAACGATTTCGCGGCCATGTGACTGAGGGGGCGACGGAGACGCGATGAATGAGCCTGAAGGCTCATTACGTGACGGAGGCCCGGACGCGATGTGTGTGTGCACATGCAGAGCCCGACGAATGTTCTCTGCTGCCAGCGTCTTCAGGAAAACAAACAACCCATAATTACCCCGTCCAACCGCAGCATCACTTCCTGCAGGTCGGTGAGCCAAAAGACTCGGTCTCCGTGGCTACCCTGTTGCCAGGAGACAGTTCGGATGGGCCGGTTTGATGCCTCAGAAATGACAGACGGGCAGAGAAAGCAGGAATAACATATATCCTGCTCATGTGCTCTTTGATGGTTGGCAGTGCATTGTGTAACGCCAACATTTGAATAAAGTTGATTGCGTGTGTTTATGTTTGGTGGAAACTTAAATGCTTCCCTGCTTCAAAATCCATTGTATTCAAACATGTCAAAATAGAACTCATGCTAATCCTCACTCAGGCTGCTCTTTTTTTAAAGCCTTGTGGTTTAACAAATATAATAAGTATTTAATAGGAGCGTGCTTAGTGTTACACAATAACAGGAATCATAATTATCACTAGCAAACAAGGTGTAAAAGAAAAAGGACCAATAGTTTAAGTTTTATTCATCAGCCCTGTGAAAGCGAAGGCCTATTTTTATTCCAACACACATCTGACCCTATTCTGTCACTGCAGTTATGACTTCGCAGCGAGCCGAGTGTCATACTGCTCTTAAAGCATCACTGTCCAGGTCTCCAGAGTAGGTCACTCACTCCGGTGTGAACGTGAGGGCACGTCGTGTGAGGTTCACGCCTCCCCACCCGCCAGAGGAGCGGCGCAGCGAGGGCAGCGCGTGCGGCGCGGCGCGGCGCGCGCACGCCGCTGCTCTGCCGCCACCTGCTGGCCGCTCGACGTCGGTCCGTCTGTGGAGAAGCGCTGCGGGAAAAGTCAGCGGCCCTTTGCCCTACTTACTTCTCCCTCATATCTCACAGAGTGGGTGGAAGGTCAGAAAGGGAACAGCGTGTTTGTGCAAGTTCTAATTATTCTCTTGAGAAAGTATTTTTTTAAAGGGATGAACTGTCCAGTATGATGCCAGTCTTACTGTACAAGAATACATGAGCCACAGCTGCATCTCACATTTATTTACGAAACATATCTACACAAGACCAAGTACGGAGCGTGGAGGCATCATCTGACCTTTGACCACGAACATTTAGACGGTGCCAAAATGTGGAACGATGAGCAAGCGTCTTAAAACTACTTAAGGTTTCCAGTTGTACTGCGTTGATGATGATGAATGATGATGATTTAGTCCCCTGTGTTCTCCCATTAGTCTGAACAAGGGATCTCTCATGACGTCGCTCCCCTGTCCACACATTTGTTCTCCGTCCCGGCGAGGATCTGAAGGACCGTCCGGTTGAAATCCTCCGGCTGATCTGCGAAAACGTAGTGACCCGCCCCTCTGATCACCTGATGGGACAAAAGACAAGCGCTGATTGACATTCAGAAAAAAACAAACAAAAAAAAAAACAAAACGGTAGAACTGCTGTGAACTCCCCAACGTGCAACAAACTTACTGTGATTTCTACATCCGGCCTGCTTTTCTTCAACGCGTACCCAGAGTCACTGTCGATGCTGGAGCGCGAGCCGTAGATGAAGGAAACGGGAATGTCAGCTTTGACCTGGCCGATCCTCTCCAGCATCGGCCTCTTGGCCCAGCCGTAGGGAATGGTCATGTTCTTAAAGGCCGTCTCGCCGCTGGGGATTAAACCGGATGTTAAAGCGCCTGCGATGCGCCCAATCGGTCCATGTCAAGAACTCACCTCGGGGTCTGGGCGTTCAGATGGTAGATGTAGTCAGATACAGTGTTGTCATCAAAAACAGAGGAGTACTTCTGCTTAAAATCGGACCTGATGGTCTGGACGAGAATTGGACCTGAGAGACGAATACATGAATTGAACTGGTTTTTATTTCAATACATGATCTAATGAAAAGGAGACAGCAGCCGTTTGATCACCTAGAGGTCCAGCAAGCCTCAGTCCAGCCAGGGGATTGAATGGGGTCATAACAGCTCCCATGGTTCTGATCCACATTGGGATGGAGTTCTGGTTGGGGTTCTCCGGACGAGCTGGGAAACCCCAGGGCTCCACCAGCAGCAGATGCCTCACCCTAAACGCACATATTAACGAAAAACATTTTAAATTGTATTTTTTTTTTCATTTAAATTTAAATTATATTACGCATCAAATATTTGTATTATTTGATCATTACTTTTAAACAATGCATCAAAAAAATATATGCCATTTTCTGATGCAGGAAGTTATAATAGGCATGTGTCCTCTCATATAGACACACCAACCTGTTGGGGTACTTGAGAGCATAGGCAGTGGACAGGTATCCTCCCAGGTTATGTCCCAGCAGCACCATTTCTTCCAGTCCCACCTTCTCCCTCCATTCCTCCAGCGCCACCAGGAACTGCTCCTCGGCTCCCTCCGCGTCCGCGCTGAACTGGGGACGGCTGCTCCTGCCGAAGCCCAGCAGGTCCAGGGCGTAGACCGGCCCGGTGCTGGAGAGGCAGTCGAGGTTCTGGGCCCAGAGGGCAACTCCACCCCCAAAGCCATGCAGCAGAACCAGGGGAGGCCTGGTCTGGGCCGGGGGCTGCGAGAGAAAGGAGGAGGGGGCGTGGGGCTGATTGGAAAACGCCAGCGTCCACAGGTAATCGCCGTTGGAAATGCGAACGTGCTGCCTGGAGAAAGGCCGGTTCACGCCTGCAGGAGACGAGGGGGGGGGCGAAAAGACAGTCATTCTCACCACCTCAGAGTCACTATAATAAACCGTTCTGTTCATTTTGGCCTTTTTCTTTATAGATCATTAGACACGATCACTCGAAGCCCTCTGCGATTAAAGCAGTGCAATGAAAGTCAGCCACGCGTTCATACATAGACTTACACTTGAGCATTTTATCTTCTGCATCTTTGAGCCGGGAGGGAGACGTGGGGCACCAGGACGGCAGCCAGCTAGATATCCAGGAGCTGCCAACGTGAACCCAGAGGCAGAGCACATGAAAACACGCACGAGAAGGTGAACTTTGACCACCGCTGTTATCACTGATGCTACTGTCTTCATGATTCAATCGATCTTCCTTCGAGAGACACTCAAACTTGGGTGTTATGTGATCTGGAAATGTACAGTAAAACATTGTGTCCAACGACGCTAATATTAATTAAAATCATATAATCCACGTTCAATTGGAAAAAGATGACTGAGAAATTCCAAGTAGCCGATGCTCAGTTCGGCGTAAATAAAACTACATGAAAACTTAAGTCCATCAACAGCGTCTGGGAAAAAGAGGCCGTCGAGATGTATGTAAAGTATGAAATTCAGCTGTTTTTACTAAAACATAAAGAAGTTTCTTCAAACGGGACCAATAACAAAACGCAGTAAAGGTAAGTTAGTTTGACATCGTTCTAACTGACGTTTGTTTTGGGCGTCATGTTCGAGCCGTCTAAACACCAGGACTGGCTTAAGGAAGCGATTCTAGTTAAAAGGAAACTAAACGAGGAACTGTTACCGAAGCAAACTCACCCCTGCTCCTTCACGGGCTGGACCTCCTCCGCCATCCTCCGCATGTTGTTTGGCGATTGTGTCGCAAACATGTGAGAAAGTACAGTTTGTTATGAGACGTTCACGAGCACATCGTACAAGTGTAAATTTATCGGCTGACGTTCTAATTACAACTATTAATTAAGACGCATTTCTAAACCATATCTGCGTGTTGTGTGTGATTATTATTTTTAATTAATATTTACTACAAAATTTAATAAAAAGGCCTGTCCTTGAAAGCTATTTTATTCTGGTGGCAGCCGACTTGGTACAGAACATTTGTATATCCAACTGTACCTGAAGGCAACAGCGTGTTCTTAACTTCCGCTCGTCTCATCGCTAATCAGCACAGGTGAACTTTGTTTATAGTGAACGTATCATTCGTCAGCTATTTTTAAAATTTTTATCTTGTTCTATTTTGTTGATTTTATCAGAGCAATAAAAGTGATGTTAGTGATAAGAAGCCGAAGCATTAAGACACGTTAGGTTTGCTCCAAAGAGAAACTCTTCTGTTTCCTGTTTAAATAAAAAACATGTGGAAAGCGACGCGACCTTAAAATTAAAAATGTAATCGTTGAAAACGTTAACATCCATCAGCTTTAAAGACCAGAATAGAATAAAACAGAACTAAGGAGTTTCTTCTTGTCACGTGATCATTATTCGGCCAATCACAGATCGAGTAACAAATTGAACGGATCACGGAGTTATCAGTCGTTATGAAATACAGCTTTTTTATAGTTACAGTTGTTTCGTCAAATAATCTGCAAAACAACAAATTATACATTATAAAATATTAATTATAATGAAGCATCCGATGAAACCCATCGTCTAAATGCAGTTAAACACCCGAAACGCGGTAAGCGACGTTTTACGACCATTAACAGTAGTTTTAGGGGGTTAAGACATTTTGTGTTATCGATAATTTAGTGTTTTGTGCGTTTCGTTAAACCAAGGAACATGACATTGGCTCCCGTCCAGCCTATATGTAGTTTAATAATAGACAGACACAGTTGCTGGAATAAAAATTAAACAGATGCTTATCTGCGTACGTTTCTTCCCATAATTTAAGATAAGGGCAGAGATTAAAGGGAAAGTTAATCTAACTCATTATCCTGGAGGACTTTTTTGTACAATGTAATCCTGCTGCTACAGGCATGGCACTTTTCCTATCTTACTTTTTCCTTTTTTTCACCCACCCAAACGTTTTCTGTGGCTCTCATTAAAACTTAAAAGGGGGTTTATCTTATAGATTCAAAGAGGCGTTATCCTTGAAAAGCTCAGGAGCAACCTTCATGAGGTGACTGCGTGTAGTGTGCACACGCTGGCAGGAGATGTAGGGGCAGTCTTCTGGAGACCCCAGGAACTGGGAGCCGCCTCACAAAATCAAGGCGGATTTAAGCTTATCTATAAACATTGTACATTATAAAGAATATATTGAAAACACCAGCTTTTGAAAAAAACTGTTAAACATTTGATATTTGATGTCATGTCATTAATTATAATTTTTTTTTTTGTTACAGGTGAACCGTTCTAGGATGAGCCCTGACTGCCCAAATCCACAAGGTGGCGTAGTTGTGCTCTGTTTCTCACACACACACACACACACACACACACACACACACACACACACACACACACACACACACACACACACACACACACACACACACACACACACACACACACCGTCTATTTTGTCATTCGCTTCTCAAACACAATTTTCCTCTCCTACCACCCACTTCTGCTGGCTCTTGGACTATGGGCTGACTGAGTGGTTCCTGAGTGCTTCATTTCCTTTGATGCACACATTCATCCTGCATGTGTGTTACTGTCCGTTCACTCCGCTGAGCACTCAAAATTTCATAAGGCACTAGACAATGAGGCTGTATCCGATCCCAAAGAGGAGCGAGGCTCGTGGAAGACTGTGGCTGTCTGGAGAGCAGTAACCGGCCGGGGCTTTTAGTGAGGAGACGGCATAAAGCTGCAGCGCGGAGCCAGGCTGCTCGCTGCGTCTCACCACCACACGCTAGTCATGCTAGCTGGGGGTTACACACTATATCCTCCTCTGCTATCTGGGCTCCGAATCAGCAACTCGTGGTCTGCCTGTAAATTGACTTAAACAAAGTGCCTGTTCTGCCTCATAAGACCTGGGACAATCAGGAGGGAGGTTCACAGAGCAGGCAAAGTCATTAGTGAGTTCCTAAATTGTCTGATTGTCTGATCTGACTGACTGAGGTTCCACAATGTGTCTGTGGCTAAAGGCCAGTGATGATAACACCATCTTAAAGCCAAATTCGAAGCTTCTCTATAATTTAGTTATAAGAAATAAATAGAGTCTTTTTGGTTTGACGTCACGTGGTATTCGTTTCTTTATTTGTGTCATCTGGGCACATCCTTCATTTGCTGTTAGTACAAAACGACCACTCATCATTGTCAGTCGTTTTTAGTTATTAGAGCAGCTTATTGCACTGTGGTGTACTATGACAGACGTCAGCTGATCATATAGTGAGACATGGAAAACAAATCTAACCCCACTAGGTGATTTAACACACATGCACCCAGACTCAACCTCAACAGGAGCAAGTGAAGTAACCTGTGAACACCATGACATGACTTGTTCTTTATGCTGCTTGACTATAAATCACATTATTTTCTTATAACGAGCACAGCTCACTGTTCCGGGGTCAAGCTTAAATGGGGCTGAATATGTTTATAAGCCACACTGTGCCACGAGTTTTGAGGCCATGCCCGGTGCACTATGGGTAACAAGAATGACCAGGCTGTTAGCGGAAGAAAGAAAAGGAGATGGAGGAGAGGCGGAGGGACCGTCTGGTTGCTAGGATACGTGGCCGGCGCCAACAGCGGATATGATTTATAATGGCCAGTCTTACTGTCTCGCTTTCTCCACTAGTTTCCTCCTTCCTCTCCTCCCTCTCACTTTTCCACTGACTCTCTTCATCCGCTACCCTCATTTCTGTTCTCAGCCTCTCTATGGGTCTATTAACTGGCCATGTCTGACTAATCGGAGTACTTGCTGCTGGCACTGGTAAAAGCTATCATTTGCTGTATATGGGTGTTCCTCACATTCTCCCCGCCGTCCATCATGAGCAGAGTCTGATCAGCCTCAGATGAGCTGATAATGATAATAGAACTCATTTTGGGTCCATGTGTTTTTTATCTTATGGGTCATACATCAGTGGGTCCAATTATACAGTGTAGAACTAGTTGTAGTCTGTGTCTGCGAATGCGTGTGTTCACATGATCATGCATAAGCTGCACCGATATGAATGGGTGATATTGATTTGCAGAGACTTGATCCACCTCCGGAGGGGAAAATCCTCAGGGGCAAAACGGAGCGTGGGGGGAGGGGGTGGGGGGCAGGAGGCCATGAGAGGGGAGGGGACAAAAGGAAAGTTGAGATGCATATCTAAGATGAAAAAATGACACACAAGGGTGCAGAGATCATAGTGTTTGAGTGAGTAATACAAGCCCTATAGTCGGTCAGAAGATGCAAATGTTGTGATTGTGTTAGGTTGCAGATCATAGAACAGTAGCCAGCCATCGTAAAACTCCCTGGTAATTGCCTGTAATAGAGCATATGGTGCATCATGTGTGATCAGACCATATACAGTATATACAACGTATGAGGGCCCTGCTGGGCGAGAGGTGGTGTACGCCCTAGACGGACACGCACGCACGCACGCACGCACGCACGCATGCACACACACACACACACACACCTAGTGGTGTTACCTAACTGCATGTCTGCTGTGGGAGGCAGACAGACACCCAACCACACAGAAACACTTGTATAATATGCTGTAGACAGTACGTTGGAAAAGGATGTTGATTCATGGCCAGGAGTCAAAACATTTGAAAACTCACTGTTGATCCCAGTCGTCTTTACACGTAGCTGCAGCGATTACACATGTAGGATTTACAGCAGTGCCTCTTACAGCTCAAATGCAAATCCAGTTTCATGCTACATGAGGTTCTGTTGTTTCGTTCTGCCGAGCTGGGAGGTGTGTTCCGCTTAGCTGAGGCATTACCAGACTTTGCCTCTATCAGTTTTTAACCCATCCACACTTATTAAATTAGGTCATGTGACCAAGCGAGAAGTCTGGTTGTCTCTTAGTTGTGCTCCCATAAGTGATCCAGGAAGACGTTCACACTAGAACGTCCATATTTCTGTTTGCCTCTCAGTCTGTCAAGTGTCTTCCAGTAAATGGAGGATAATTTTAGAGCGATAAAGAGCCTAGAGGATATAGAGAGGAGGGGGAACAGACACACACACACACACACACACACACACACACACACACACACACACACACACACACACACACACACACATACACACACACACACACACACACACACACACACACACACACTAAGATGGTTCCCTGTTGCACCTGCTGACCCCACAGGATCCACTGAGATCGGCTACTGCTGAGTGTGCGGCTTCCACGCACACACACACACACACACGCACACACACACACACACACACGCAAGAATGCGCACGCACTTTGACTAATAGGCCTAATGCTTCCTGAAGAGGGCCCAGCACTGCATTAGCTACGGATGTGGGATTGATTTAGAAACTGAAAGCCTTGTAGTGTGTGTGTGTGTGTGTGTGTGTGTGTGTGTGTGTGTGTGTGTGTGTGTGTGTGTGTGTGTGTGTGTGTGCGTGTGCGTGTGTGTGCTTGTGTGGATACATTGTGCACTCATAGTGTGTGTTTTTTTCCCAGTACACTTCTCAAAGATTATCTGTTTACTCACAAATGATCCACACACACGCACGCAAGCACGCACAGAAACACTGATATTCAGTGTATTTACCAGTTTTTACTCTTGGCCACAGCATTTGCTCTTTAAAGAAGTTGTGCCCGTGGAACACTTTCTACTGTCATTGGACACCAAAACTCTCAGTAATTGTAGCGTTAACATGAGGCTAATTAAAGCTATTTGACCTGTCACACCAATTAAACACAAGTGAAACTCTGGAAATCAGTACTTGTAATAGCGGATTATTTCCTGACATCACTATTAAAATGAAATACAACTTCTAATGTGCTATTGGACACATCATGTGGTGCTGTAGAGTACGACCCTGACATGCTGTCTGTAACATGTGAAACAGCCAGGCCCTTGTTACTACTGACTGCTGCAATATCGTGCCTGAGGGCGACTGCGTCAGTAGTTTACTGGACTAAACTCTCAGATTGCTGGCATCACTGCATTTGTTGGTGTATATGCTGCGTATGCGCATGTTAAACGTATTCCTCATAGCCTCATATCTTCCTGCAGGAAGATGGGCTGGGACGACTATTGAGGTCTGGCTTTAGTCGCCACTTCTTTTTCAGTACTGACCAGGAAGGGATGCATTCGCTCTGAGTTGGTGTTTAGAATGAAAATTCTGCTGCTACATGCTGTATAGGGGACTGCCCAGAGGATTAGAGGCTCATGGTTTGGCTAATAATACAGCATGAAGCCTCATATTAGCTTCTGTCAGACTACGGATGCCGTTTCCCATTTCCCACATTGTACTGTAGCGGCGTTATTAAGGTATCACATGTCAGGCAGAATAAACAAAAGCCCAATGTACAGTGAGCAGTAACTCTTGCTGTGCATATGATATTGGAGAGCTGCATTAAGACTAGTCTAGAAATAATGGCAATGTGCGCTTTGATCCATACGTGAGGTCAAAGTGAGTCACCTGCTGCAGGTTTGCGTCAAATGATTGCTGGGAAATATTGATAAACGATGATATAACCTTTGCATGAAGTCATGTGGAGCTTAACAGAAAATTGACGCAAGGCCATTGTGTGTGTGCATGTGTGTATGTGCGTGTGTGTATGTGCGTGTGTGTGTGTGGGGGGGGGGAGGAGACTACTGGTAAGGAACCAGGTGACTGGCAGCGAGCGCCGGTGGAAAGAGCGAGAACGAGGGCAGCAGAGGAACGGGTTAAAGCGCGCTGAGAGCAGAGGAGAGGGTGAGGTGGCCTGGGGGGGAGGAGAAGAGAAAGAGCAGAGAAACAGAAAAGCAGACGTGGAGGAGGTGGGGAATTGATGAAGCAGAAAGCTGGGTTATTCCTGCTGCGAATCTATGTGCCTTCGCCGTGATTGTGCGCGCAGACGTGCGCGGCTGCGGCTGTGAATGGCTTTGGCAGCAAATGAAACTGTTTATCAGATCAATATGGCCATCATCTCCGAGATGACTGTGGCCTCTAGTGAGGAGCAATCATAAATCACGGCCCAATATGGAGGACGGCGATCCATACCGGCTGTTTGTGTTGTGTTCCGTGCATGATAATAACGCGCGGCCGCGCGAAGGCGAAGCCGCGCCTGTGTGTTTTCTGTGTCAAATAACGTTCTCGCGCCCGACGCTGCGACTCGAGACGAGGCAGTAGGAAAATGGAGACTCAAAGGAGACGGACCACACCTCGCACGGGGATGTGTGCTGCAACATCACGGCTCCTCTGCGTTCGGGGAGAGGACGCACGCGTAGGCAAAGGCACCGTCGGCCATGTTCTGAGCGGGCTCCATCCCCCGTCTCCGTGGGGTTAACAATAGCCCTGGTGCTGTGTGTGTGACGGCCCTCTGCGCTCCTGCTCTGAATAACGTCGCCTCCCCGTATCAGTGACAAGAGTCTCACAACCAAAATAGCATCTTGAGCTCCGATAAATATAGAAGGTAATTAAATCGGCAGCAGGAGCGAGACGGAGAAAAGCCAGGAGAAAGGGACGGTCTGTTGTGTACGTGAGCATGAAGCTCCCGTCTGCAGCCGACGACGGGGGATCGATTGGACGGGAACGCGTTTCGCCGCCGGCGCCGTTTTAGACACGACCAGCGTTTACATCTGCATTTTGAATTAGACGGTGGATCCGAGCGCATACGTGTGTGTGTGTGTGTGTGTGTGTGTGTGTGTGTGTGTGTGTGTGTGTGTGTGTGTGTGTGTGTGTGTGTGTGTGTGTGTGTGTGAGATATGTTTGCAGGCCGCCCACGAGCACAGTGAGTCAGCATTATTTTGCTGCTTGGTTCTCAGGAGGCTCGGCCATGTGTGAGCGCTCGGTCGCTGCCACCTCGCCCCCTTTTTCCTCGTGTCCACCT
The DNA here is from genome assembly GCF_900634795.4 of Betta splendens. Taxonomy (NCBI): domain Eukaryota; kingdom Metazoa; phylum Chordata; class Actinopteri; order Anabantiformes; family Osphronemidae; genus Betta; species Betta splendens. The sequence continues at coordinate 5,878,562 of NC_040891.2, forward strand.
GCTTTTCGGCGTCACACGTTTGGGATCAGACGATCGATTCTGCACGTGACAGGAGTCAGAGGAAAGGGGTGAAAGGTTGTGGCGTTGGGGGGTTCGGAGCAAACCGGCCCCCGTCTTGACATGATCCTCTGGGAATGAGTGTGTGTGTGTGTGTGTGTGTGTGTGTGTGTGTGTGTGTGTGTGTGTGACATGTTGTGACAGAAACTGACTGACAGGTCCCTTTGCAGCCCAATACCATCCGCTGCAGAGACTAATGATGACAGCTCTCGGGCCATACACTGCTCTCTTTTTCCTTCCCCTCACACACACACACACACACACACACACACACACACACACACACACACACACACACACACACACACACACACACACACACACGTTCGCCATGTCTTCCCATCGCTCGCTCTCTTTGTCTTGTGTCTCTCCCTCGACTACCTCTTCCTCTATCACACGCCCACACAGACAATGGCATCCAGTATATCGTCTCCCTGACACAAAGGCGCAAACACATGCATTAACATGAACGCTCAGCCGAACGCACACGCACCCAGTCACACGCATGCATGCGTACAGTCATACCAGTCTGCATGACAAGCATCACACACACACACACACACGTGTTTCCTTTTGCATTGTCTGTCTTTCTCTCAAACACACACTCTCTTTTACACACACACACACACACACACACACACACACACACACACACACACACACACACACACCAACGCTGCACTACTCTCTCTGTCTTGGAATTTTACATTTTGATGAAGGAGGAAGAGCGTCGTCCAATCAGAGCAGCGAGAACCGGGAGAGACCATCAGGGCACAGACGACGGGGAGATCCGGAGGCAGCTGGATGGAGCGACACCAGGTCGGTGCCTGCTAGCTGTGTCCTCGTCTCCACGCGGCCGGTGGTACGACCTGCCAAGCTCGATAAGAACCCCTCCTCTCTGTCTCCCCTTTTTCTGTCAGTGCTAGGGTGTAGCTACTGATCTTATACTACAGCGCAGAGAGGGAGGAGGGACGTCAGGTGTCAAAGCGCTGCAACCCCAGATGAGGCTGCATCGCCACGACAACCAGCTCCAGGGGTGCCGCCAGGTGAGTCTGAGGACACGCTCACACACACACTCACACACACACACACACACGCACACACACACAGACACACACACGGTGACACACGTGCTATAAATGCACACAAAGTAATTCAACCTAGGGATGGAATGAACAGGTTCCCGCACACAGGTGTGCAGCTCGTGATGTGTTTCAGGATGTCAGCGTTGTCACCGTGCATCCCCCGTCGCCGCGCTGATGTGTCAGTGTGAGCGTGTGCACGGCCGCTGTCAGCGGGCGTGCGTTTGTGCGTGCGTGCGTCTGTAGCCATGCCAGTATGTACAGTATACGTGTGTGTACGCACACCGTCCCTCCCAGTGTGGTGGTGGGAGACAAAGGGTCCCCTCTGTCTGGCACCGCTGCCGACAGCGGGAAAGTTGTCGCTGGGAGCGATCACGTCTCATCAGAAAAAGAAAAGGAGTCCAGTAGGGTGCACCCCCCCACCACCATCACCACCACCACCACCACCACCTTCATCGCTGTCGAACACTCCTGACTCACGGTGATAGGAGGACACGGTCACAGCGGATGATCAACGGGGTGGGTGGGGGTTGGTGTGGGGGTGGGGTGTGTTCTGAGGACACAGAGGCTGCGAGGAAGACGGGGGGGGGGGGGGGGGGGGGGGGGGACTTGGCGGTCTTGACACTACTGTAATTTTTTGACAGACGTGCCTTTAAAGGATGGAGCTAGAACACATGTGCAGCGAGAAGCTGCCGGCGGAGGGGAAGGAAAAAGAACGGGAGCATGTGCCACATGCTGTCGGCCATCGCTGACCGATGAACCCAGACAAAGGCTGCTGGATCATACGTGTGCGCGTGCGTACGCGGGCGGAAGGGGGGGGGTGGGTCGGCGTGTGGAGCGGCGCGCTCCATAAGCGTGTGCGTACAGTATGTCTGATCATCATGTCTGAGGAGATCACATGTGCGCATTGCACCGCCGTGCTCTCTCTCTCTTTCTCTCTCTCTCTCGCTCACCCCCCCGACGCCCTTATTGAACCTGTCCCGTTTGACAGCTGGCCATCATCCCACCCCGGCTCGCCGCCGTCATGCACCAAACCTCAGCCAGCCTCCGCCTCACAAGGCTGCAGACTGACAGCCCCATCCATATGACAGTGCATTATCAATCCCCCCTTTGTCTCAACTTCTCCTTATGTGGCCTTTGTTAAATGCTGCCCGTGTGATTGCAGATATTGGTGTGTGGGGCGGGGGTGGTCTCGTGTCCTTTGTAGTGGCAAATGTTATATCACAGGTCAACTCTCTAATGACACTAGTCAAAAAGGCTAATCTGCACCGAGACACACTATGCGTAGGAATTTATTGGTTGGACAAACACGGAGGATCGACGTGTGTGTCATGAAGGTGCACAGGTCACGCATGTAATAATCTGCAGATGCAGAATTTAGGATTTGACGAGGTGACAGGTGTCGGCTGGTCGTTATTCTCCGATCGGTGATTATCGCAGACGTCACGGGATCGAAGCGCTCTATATTCTTAAGCGACGGCGTCTGCGAAAACGAATAAACGCCGTCCAAACTGCACAATCAGTGCATGGCAGCGGCGGCGGGGGGGGGGGGGGCTGCTCGCCTCTCGCTCTCTCTCTCTCGGCTTTATTCCGTTTCTCGCCCTTCCCACTTCCTCTCTCCTTTCTCCGAGCCCACATACACGCAGTCATCCCCTCCTCCATATGTGAGCGCTGACGAGCTCTAGGGCGTTCCCCCACCCCAGACCCCCACCACCACCACCACCACCATACGTTACAATGGGCCACGAGCATCCATACATTTCACACCCTGTGGACTTCACACATGACTGACACGCCGGCCGTCGTACGCCTCCATATTTACATTACGGGGCCTCTGCCCGGAAAAAAGCCTTCTGGGTGAAAAACGTCTCGTCTTTCGGACACCGACGTGACGCCACGGTGCCTGAAATGCTACTTTGTTGCGCCCGCGGCGAATGTGCAGCCGAGAAACGGCGGCGTAAGCAACAATTACCCTAATTGAACATTCTAGAGCAGCCCTGCAAAATGGCTGCCACTCGGCACGCTGTCTGTGATGGCCGACGAGAGTGTGTAGGTCTGAGGTGTGTGCGCGCGTGTATGGCTGCACATCTGTGTGTGTGTGTGTGTGTGTGTGTGTGTGTGTGTGTGTGTGTGTGTGTGTGTGTGTGTGTGTGTGTGTGTGTGTGTGTGTGTGTGTGCCTGTTTGTATACGTGTGCGCTCTGCCTGCGTGCTTGTACTAAGTCTATGGGAGTAATCCTTCTTCTGCTTTTTACTGACTGCTTTGTGCCAGGGGAAGTCTCCACTCACCCGAGATCTCTGCTAATCCATAATTACCAACCTGAATATACCTGACTGTAGGAGCCATTATGTCAAGCCGCCTTTAGAGTAACAGTTCATGATTGTCTCCAAACAGAAAAACCCTCTAAATTTAGATTTGAAGAGAAAACTCACCTCTCAGTGTTTCATATCAGCGGCGCTGGGAGTTGCCAGCGTCCTTTCGGTTCCAGGTCCACTGTCTTCGGAGCGCTGAGGTGCTGAATGCCGTTCCACCAAAAAGCTGACCTTGTTGTTTCTTTACAGCCTCCGCCTCGCCAGCCAAGCACTCAGTCAGCCGGGGCCGGCCCGCTATCTGCCCCGCCGGCCGGACGGTCAAACCCAGCACGTCCCGGGACTGGCAACCCGCAGGAGGAGTCATCAGGGTTAGTGCTCTGTTGGCATGCCCCCGCGCCAAAAATCATCTGCAAGCATCGGGCAGCAACTTGTAAATTTATAGATCTGATCCCAAACCCAAGGCCAGACAATCAAAAAATATACTGAAAGAAAAAAGTGGGTGTGGGGGGGGGAGTGGGGGATGCACGGCTCCTGATTGATAACCACCCATTGGCTTGCAGCAGCTTTAAACCACAGTTTTGTGGCAATCTTACAGACAATATTGGATGATTGCAATTTTGTGCATCTGGTTCAGCTCGGACACGACGAGAGCAACGAGTCCTCCAAGCTTAAAATTTCCCACATCAATTATCTTATGACACTATTCCCATATAATACAGCTTAGAATGAGCAGCCTGTGGAGATTGGTACATCCTTAAATACACACACACACACACACACACACACACACACACACACACACACACACACACACACACACACACACACACACACACACACACACACACACACACACACTTTTGTACCAAGATAAGCAGCATTCTCTCATTTACATATCCACTTTTCTACCATTTTTATTAGGCTGTGCACGTACACACACACACACACACACACACACACACACACACACACACATGCAGAGCTCAGATTATAAGCATCACTGGATTAAGTTAAAGCTGCGCATTCCTGCTAATAATTCAAATACTGCAAGTGCTAGCGGAGACGCTGCAGAAAGACAAAGCTGAACTAAATGGCGACTAGCGCTCGGGCACACGGCTTATCGCAGCCGCGTGGGTGTGTGCGTTGCGAGTCCTGAATTTGACGTGACATCCGAGGGTTGGCGCGTCGTACACGCATAAAATCCTCTGTGCCACTGTTTCTCGAGCATCTCTCAGGGAGTGGTGTGGCCACAGAGCACGAAGCTGGAGGTGAGACGAGACATCGCTATACGTTCATACGCTACACACCCAGCAGCAGGGTGTGTCTGCGTGTGTGTGTGTGTGTGTGTAGACAGGCATGTGCAAATGGATGTGAAATACCTTTTTCTGTTTATTATGCATCAAACAAATGATGCTTCTGTTGTGTTCGCTCACTCTGTCGCGCCACTATTGCAGTATGGGAATAATGGAGCCGTTCATTTAATGCCTATAAGCAGAGCTGAATGCAGCTGAATGCAGATTTATCTTTCAAAATAAAAGCTACAAACTAAAAGGTTACAAACAATAATTGTACGGGATGAATGATTAATAAATGAGACAAAAATATACATCTAAAAATATTCTATCACATTACTCTGATCGACTAATTATTGTACTATAAAGCTACTGCGCAATAAGTAGCAATAGCATTATCGTGTCTGTTATTCATCGACAGGCTGACGTCTTATATTCGACTGCGATGGAGAGATACAGGCCAGAGGGGAGACGTATACCGTTTTTTTAACTTATCTAATTGGAAAGATATTGATGTTCAGCTCGGACTAAAGGGATCATGAGGACAGCAGTGTGTGTGTGTGTGTGTGTGTGTGTGTGTGTGTGTGTGTGTGTGTGTGTGTGTGTGTGTGTGTGTGTGTGTGTGTGTGTGTGTGTGTGTGTGTGTGTGTGTGTGTGTGTGTGTACCTGTGTTTGGCGAACAGCCTTTTAGACCACAGTTAAGAGGAAATGGATGCTTGGCAAATGCTCAGTGAGCATCCTTATCGCTGCCACTCTGAGCTGACCACCCCAGCTCCTTAATAATGGACACAAAACACAGTCGTTGCTATTTATGCACTCGCTGACTCTGTGCAGCTTTGCAGTGTGTTGCTACAGATCGTTTGAAATCCCCAAAGAAGAGCGGCCATTCTAAGTTCTACCAACGCAGTCATTTATCATGGGAGAAAAGACAAAGCATATAGGAAAGTGAGGGATTCAGTGTTGTGAGTTTCTGTCTTCAGCATGAGGTGATGTGGGATAATGAGAAGAGCGGCTTGACACAAGTGGAGGTCTGCTGGTTAATGGTGTGGGTCTGAAACACGGGGATGGGGAAGATGTTCTCCACAGCAAAGCTTTTTGCCTCCCTGGCTTCCATCCCAAGTGCAGACAACAGACGTCGTCATTTTCCAACTCAATTTACAGACGCATTAAGAGATGCTGAGGCACGCCCAGCTCTCTCAAATGCAATCAGCCTGCCTGTGTGTTTTAAGAGGAAACTGATGGTGCCATCATTATTGACTCCTTTTTGACTTCGCCTCCGCTGTAGACCTTCTTCTTTCCACAGCGAAACGCGAACAGCTGCGTATGGATCTTATTCATTGCTGGCCTTCACTGATTTGTCTCTCTTTTTCAGGCTGCATTACGCCAAAGACAGAGAAGGCGTCTGCGAAAAAAAGACATTTATGTCCTTTTTCCAAGGTAAGTCAAAATTGCATCTTGCCAGTTTGTCTTTAGAACTACACTATATTATAAATATGGTTTATGTCAATCTAACAAATGCAAAAGAAGCAGTTTGGTTGCAAAAGACTAAAAGTGACAAATTGAAATCTGTAATATATTTTTTACTTTGAAAATTTTAATTGAAGCCTAAATCAACTATTAATAAGAAGCTATGCATCTTCTATCTTTATTTTGATTTAAAAGAAATATTTTAATGCTCTTACATTTTGATGTTGTGCTGAATGCATAAAAAGAAACTCAAATTCCTAGAATAAAATTGATATATTGACATTTTTTGAAATGTCTTATAATTTTTAAACAATTATTTATTTTTTTTTCCACTTCACTTACGGTTGAAGTATATCTGTATTGTCTTCAGCCAGATATAAGCCAGCTTTAGCAGGATCTGGTCCTAATTCTCATGTGGTTTTAATTATTTTTGAATTCAGGTCCATGTAGCATTAAAAGGCTTTTTAAACTTTGCTTTGTGGAGCCTGCCGCTGCCCTCCAAGTCTGCCTCTCCCTCTTATTGCCTGTAATTAATTTTCCAGTCTCGCACTAGTTTTCCTGAGTGCACTTAGGTGAGAGACTCAGGACAAAGTCAGCTTGAGAGCGACATCCACGTACTGCAGATGCACCTGCGGTGATGCTCGGTTTAACGTATGACTAATTAAGAGCCGGGGTGAAGCTGAAGTGGAGGAAGCCGGACGTGAGACAAAGGGTGGGGGCTGGGAATGGTGGAAACCAGAGGAGGGAGGAGGTAGGAAGGAGCTGGTAGGAAAAAAAATAGAAGAATGTGCGAGGAAAATTTAGTTATTTTATAAAAAGACGTCTTTGAAAGCATGACATCTGATGTTAAACTCTCTTATCCACAGCTATTTTTCACTTCCTTCGTTCTCTAAAAAATGTCACACATCATTCATCCTCTTTTTCACTCTCCATTTCTCCCTGTATCACCTCATTTCTTGTACCAGCTGTTCACTCATCTGCTTCACTTTTGATCTCCCTTTCCTCTAACATCTGATTTTTCCATCACATTCCTCGTCCGCCTCCTCCTTATTCCTCCCTCATATCCTTCAAGCACTTGTCATTTCATTCAATAAGCTCTTTTCAGGCGACAGCGAATTGATCCCGCGCACAAACACATGGCTCAAATATCGATTATTTCTCACACTGTGGACATGTACGCGGACAATATTATTCATATGTGCCGTTAAGTGGATGCATCGCTTGGGCGAGTCTCTTTTCCACCCAGCAGCGGCACAGATCTATAGTGTTCAGGTGGAGGAGGTCTCTCCGAGCATGTGGACGTTATCTTGAAACGAGGGGCTGGCTGCCATAGCAACCATATGATGAGGCAGGCAGGGCTATTTAAAGGAATTCAGCTGCTGCCTGCGCTCCCGTCAGCTTCACACTGGCCCAGCGAAAGACAAAGAAATAGACGTGGAAGCGAGACGCATATAGTTCCAACCCTACAATCCAACGTCTGGTGTTAAGGCTGGGTTCAAAAAGGAGCCGAAAATAACAAATAGCATAGTAACACTTACACATCTAAAATGCTCTGAATGTGTCTTTGCATCTGACTCTGAATGAATCCATTTGCCTTTTCATTGTGCGCCTGCTACCTGTGAAACGTCGATTAGTTGTTTTTGTCTACCACACTATTTTCACAGCACCACCGGACAAGTGCCAGTTAAATAAATCAGATTTAATAGCTGCTCACGCGGCTGAGAAAAAGAATGCCCATGTTGTCATTTGGCCGTAAAGCTGACGTAGCCGGCGTAAAGCGCATTTGACTCCACGCCGGTGCAAATGTTCATGTTAGTCCACACATGCTTGAATTATCTGCTGGAGCAGCCACTGTGTTGCAATGGCTCATATTATCATACCTTTCTCTCCAGAGAGGAGTCTCGGTGGACAACAACACGCGAGGAGGCAAACCGAGAGGAAGGGCTGCCGTGCACCCACGGCGCCTTGCATGCATAACGCGCAGATGGGGGGTGGGGGCAGACAAAGCGTTCCTCGATTTCTCGCTCCACACACACATTTCTGCAGCCGGTCGTAAGGAGCCGTACACCTGAAGGAACGTGACGCTCGTTTCCTCCCACCTCCTGAGAGAACCGCTGCGCTTCGGCGTCTCTGTCAACGTCTGATTGTGTGGCGACGAGCCGGGCCGCGTCTTTTTCCTCACCGCCGGTGCGCTTTCATGTCTCCGTGTCATTCGGAGCTTTTCATCAAATTACTACTAAAAGGAAGTTTGTTTTTAGCACAGTATTCGAGGTTATAGAGCTTAGTTTTCCCAAGTCAACAAATTAAATAGATCAAGGGTTTAAAGTTCTGGATTTCCTTTGTGAGCGCATGAGCAGACATTTAGCTCATGTTTGTTGGCTGACAGCCTTTCAGACACATACGATACCTGCCAGGCTTATCAGGTGTCATTAATTATTTGTCGAAGCCATAGTTCAGGCTTCCTCTATGAAATGAATCACTTACAGCCATGTTGAATTCATACAAAATAAAACACGGATGCTTTAAATGTTCTGTGGCTGAATGAAGCGAGACCTCACTGGGTTGTGCTCACAAGGCCGCCGGTGATTCTGATACTGATTTTAATGTCTTTCTCTCTATCCTGCTGATATTGCGCATCATTTTAATTTAAAGTGCGCAGTAATTGGTGAAACTGCCAGTGTTCTTTTATCGCTCAGTCGAGCCCAGCATGATATTCCAAAGCCTGTGAGAGCAGTCAGGAAGATTTAAAGTGCTTCATAGAAGCTAAATTATGAGTGACCTCTCTCATAACACTCCCTCTGCTCTTCACTCTGCTCTTTATCTCGTCCTAATCCCAACTCATTTCATATGCTAAGTAAAAGCTTATATCCCTCTTCACTGTACGTACACACACACATCCTCGTTGCTGTGGCGTGATTATAAAATTTGCATAAAGGATGTTGTTGGAGTTGTGAAGAGCGAAAGCACCAGAGCTAAAGTAGGGAGTTGTTGGGTGGTCAAAAGCCCGTCCGGTGTAAAGGGGTGGGTTGGGGACGCACAGAATCCCTCATCTCTGAATTTATGATGAGAACCCGACAAGAGGAAAGTTCCCTCATTCCTCCGCGTCTGTCTCCTCAATGGTTGCTTCACTTTCTAATTTGCATGTTCTCTTCTCACAGCTGTCACAGATGTAGTGAAGATTAGAAGAGGGGGAAAGAGGGAGAGCTGACGCTATACCCCCGGTGAGGAGGTAATGAAGTGGAACCAGCTCTCTGCTCCCCAATGGGAAGCCACTTCCACTGTGACAGCGCCATCTGCTGGCTCGGTGGGGCGGGACAGCTGGTGTTGTGAATCAGGCCGCCACAATCCAAGGACCGGCTACTTCCCAACACCAGGGTCTCACCATCATCCCTCACGTCTCACAAGGCCTTCATCTTCCTGTGTGTCATGCTGAGTCATTGTTTATCCTGCCACATATTGGTCCACGTTCAATTTGTGGAGCATATTTTTCCATAATTTTCAATACGATAACAGATTAAAAAACACTAAGAAATTATTCAAAATAAGTATACTGTGTAAAATATGAAATGTTAATTATGATTACAACATAATTTGTTCTGAAAAATAAATAAATAAAACCTAAAACCTTGGTGTTTGTTGTTTCTTTCTGTTTTTTCAAAAATCATGAACCCCAAATAAAACTCAGAACATAGTTTGATTGTTTATTGAAATAAAGAATAAAGAACAATATTGTGTTATTTCACATGTGTTTACTGCATCACACCGCACCAATGAGCCCCTTCAGTGCACAATACAAAACCTTTGAACATAATATAACAAATTTCTCAGTGGACAGTGCACACGCCTACGCTCAGTGTGGTAAAATTACTACAACAGTGTGTTCTGCTGACATTCGAACCAAAGTCATGCTACTGTGCAGCTGGTGACTCCAGACACCATTTTATATTTATACACAACTGTGTTAGACACAATGTGTTTCAGTGTCTTCAGTGGTTTCACTTTATTACTCGCAGATCTTAATAAGCAGTTTAAAACAGGAATTACAATAATCACGCACAGATACAAATAGAAAATAGAATGCATCATGGCTGAGCTGTAATTTTCCATAGAAACATACACGTTTTCAGCTGCGCTAACATGCCTGTCACATGGCTTTTCCATATTGAGTTAGGCTTTCAAATTGATCGTCAAATGCAGCATTAGCGCATTAGCAAATGCGATGTGCCTCTGTAACACAGGACTAATGCTTGGTCACGATGGGCCTCTGCACATAATTGTCCAGTGAATAATACTGCCGCAATAACACCTTGACTTAATGTGTTCTCTGTCACATTGATATCTGTATAAATGTATATTTTTATTATATTGCTAATGTGTTTTGTTTTTTTACAAACAATGGTATTAAGTGGTCACAAATCCTTGAATGGTACCATGTGTTTTAATACTACACGTCTGCCTCAGTACATCTATATTCGTTAATCATCATATCCTGTATTCCTGTACTTAATATTTGACAAATTTAAAGCAATGTTCTTGCTTTAAACACTTGCGTGATCAATGTGCGCTGGTAAATGACTCTCATTCGACTCAACTCGTTGCGCATGCGCAGTGGGTGTAGCTCACCTTGCCCCACTACGAACTTGACGATAATTGCTGTGCGCGGCAGGGTGAGCCAGGGTGCACGCTTTTATAGAAACTCGTTTTAACTACCACCATGCTCCCGTCCTCTGGTGGAGTCAGACTAAACCGAGTTGCGTTACAAGAAATCATTAGGCTAAAACCGTTTCCCCGGCGGAGACGTGTTATTACTGATCCCAGCCAGCAAGCGACCGAGGCCGACTCCGTCCAAAGCGGCAATAAAGCCGGACAAGGTTTATTAGCGGAACAAGTGGCGGATGCAGATAGCAACAAGGAGTTTTGCGTAGCTCCGTCGAAAAGAAAGAGGAAAAGATGTTATGAATCACGAAGAGACGTAAAAGAAGAGCCAACCGAAGGCAAGTATCAACTGGTGCCTTGAAACAGAGTCACAATCGCTAAAATATTTTATGGAGCGGGTCGAGCTCGTTTCTGTTCAAATATATAACATAGGACGACTGGACTTTTATGGTCAAACCCCACACGTGTAGGCGATAGCGGCAGGTCAATCGGGACGAGTGGGAACCCGCAGCTCCATCGGTGCCCACCGGACACTCGAGTAAGGTGCACCGCTGAGAGCCGCTTAAATTAGCACACGCACGGCCAGTTAACGCGTTAATTGGCCGACATTGACTCACTTTGACGCAATCTTACAGTCTTACTGTTAGTTTCCTGGTAGATGTAAGTCTGTAGCTATATAAATAGTAACTTGGTGTTTCTTTTTCCTGAATCTGTCCGATGCTAAGCTAACAGCGCGCCCGACTCACGTGTTTAGTTAACGCCATTGATTGTTCGCTGTCCTAGATGTTAAGTGAGGCACTTTTCAAATAAAGTGTCCCGCGATAGGAAACGCTGAGGTCAACGGACATCAAATGTCAACTTTTGCCTGGGAAGCCTTTCAGACAAGTTGGAGGTTTCTGCTTAGATTAGTTTTGGGAAACTACTGTTGGTTTATAATCACTAAATCTGAGTGGAGGTCATTTGCTAGCTTCATTCCTAAAGTTGAAACCACTGTATAAACACTGTTTACAGGTATTCTGGTAAAGAGTAATGTAATTAGATAAAAGTTGAAGTGATTCCATGTTGGTTTCTGGAATTAGTAGTGCACAACTGCTTAAATAAAATTTTTAGCAGTGTTAGATCAAAAGCTGATGATCCAGTATTGTGCTCAGTGCTCTGTTTTGTTTACACCTGCAGACAATAGTCGTCCAGAAGGGTCTTTGAGAAGAGCAGTGGAAGCAACTCGCTGTAGTTTCTGTGGTGACTGTAAATGTTTTTTGTCTCAGCGGTGGGCATCCGGTAAACGAAGGGGACAGAGCATCAGTCCTGGCCTAGACCCATCTGCAGCTAAAATCAAGTTTTGGACAGAAAACCAATTCGCAGAGGATTCTAAGAAGAATGTCATATTGATAAACTCAAGCCCAAAAGTGACACTTTGTGATGTAGCCCAGTACTGTGGCACATGCAGTCACAGTTGTGGCTTTCTGTTAACGGATATTCTTAAAACCAAAGTTGTACATTGCTTCAAACAAAACATGACATCTGGCTTTCGGTTTTGGCCTGGCTGCTTGGGCCAAGACAAATGCACAAGTAAGGATTGCGCTTCAGCTAAAAATGCTATGTTCGTTCCAAGGGTTCCGTCTGAGGAGAACGTCTGTCTGAGTCTCAGTGGACATAAGAGGAAGATAAAAGACTGTCCAGATGCAGAGATGCATGATTTTGGAAAGGGTGGGACAACTGAAGCCACTGCAAGAAACTATGGGGAATACAGGGCCAACATGTCAGAAAGAGATGGTGGGGAGGAGAAGCCAGGAGCAGAGATGCACAGAAACAAAAGGATAAGGCTTAAGGATAACATTAATGGATGTTTGTCCACAACCTCAGGCTTAACGGACGTCAATTATGAGACAACAACAAACAGCTCTTTAGGAAAAGAGCAAATGTGCTACTGGATGTCTGATAGTCTGCCAAGTCTAAAACCTATATTCCACAGCTCTAGCATCTTTGGATCAGCAGCGACAAAAACAAAACACAAGAAACCTTGTGGCCAAATAGGTGAAGTCCCAGAAACTGATGCGAAACAAATGTTATCAGAGGTTTTCTGTGAAGAGAGAGCGGTGCTAAAAGATGATCCGGAGTCGTTCACTTGCCAACGCGTGAGAGCCTATATCAGAAAAATAAACTTTTCTTGTGCACGTACGTACATGCCCTGGCCTTTCTCTAACCGTGGCTCATCCCTTACAGCAGATGCTAGTAGTACAACCTGTCCTGCAGATAGCTCTCCAATAAATCAGTCCAGCACACTGAGCAGCCAGACCAAAGCACCTGCAGGCCCGTCTTTACCGTCAACCAACCACGCTCAGCCAAGTAAGGAGACACGAGGGGAAAATGGGGAATGCACATTGACTCAAAGGACTGGCAAACTACGCGGCTGCACATTTTCATACTCCCCGGACACTACGCAGGCTGAACAACCTCTACACTGTCACGTCTCAGACACAGCTGGGCCTTCCACGCCAAGTCAGTGTGGTAGCGAGCTTCACACTGCCACGTTCTCAGCCTCATCCACGCCAGTGAATGAGCCGGAAACCAACAGCACCACAGCTACTCCTTCCCCCTCAGCAATTGCTTTGAGTGACTGGGAACTGTCATCCCCATTCACAAGAGGTGGTTTCAGCCACCCCTCAGCCACACAGTCTTTGTTTCTTCTCAAGAAAGGCACAGGTGTTGAGTTGGCAGATGCTCATTCTACCAGCGCTTCACCGTTGTTGCCTCAGTTTATGCCCAGTCCTCTGGAAAAACTTCAAACATTTCAAGCTTCAAGTAATTTTGCACAGTTAAGTTACTCTGACTCGTCTCAGTCGTGTGAATCCTCCCTCATTTTGCCCCAAGAGGAGCAAGAAGTTGATGGAAATTGTTTTTCTGGTGTAAATTCCAGTTTTGGTGGGCTTCTAAAAAGGGCTTTTGAAAGTCCCGTTAATTACAATGCTTTCACAGAACATTGGCTAGAGGCCAACTCGGATAAATTTATTATTTTCCCAATTCTATCTCCAATCAGTTCTCCACAACGATACTCACAGACAACATCCTTGCCCCAAAGTCAAGGCTGTTCAGAGGGAAAGGAGGTTAACAAGGACCTCAGCAAACACAAAGTGCTACCTGGATATCACGTACCACATGTTAGAGATGACAGTTCTCAAAGCTGCAATGAGGATGTCGATCACCAAGAGCAAGAAGTAATGTCAGAATGTACTCTGTCTGCCCCTAGCAGTCCGAGAGATGTAAGTAATAGTAATGATGAGAAGAGCCAGGATCAAACCGATTTGGAAGAGGGAGAACAGGGTAACAGCAGTTCTGAACAGGACCTCTTCAATTATAAAGTAAAGGGAACTCCTTCCTCCACTGTTCTGACGGAACCACATTCTCCTCCTAACAATAAAGAAGATGATGGGGCAGACTTCAACAATGAGGTGGCTGGTGATGGTCAGCCTGGTGTTTTGGATGAGTTCACTGCTTATGAACAGGATATCCTGCTTGTGGATGTGATCCCGGATGATTCCGAGCTGTTTGAAAACTTACCTGAGCAAAGTCTGCTGAAACTGGGACCTGTAAGGTTCAACAAGGTGGCCAAAGCTGCCAGACCTGGTGGCTTGGGAAAGATGTCAGTACACGGAGCTTCCACGGAACAAAAGTAAGGCTTCATATAATAATTAATTCAGTGAAACTGTTTTTTTTTTTTTTTTTAAATAACCTTTTGCTTGTGTTTCAAGATTTTCACCAGTAAGTGTGAATTTTGACTGGAACAATTCAGAAATTGCAGGTAAATGATTTAAAAAATAATTCAGTGTCCTAATGTCCTTTTTAACATGTGACCTAAAACTTGGTTTTATATGTTCTGTCTGTTATGTAGAGGAGCAGGAAAGAAGGCCATGGAGACCTCAGTCTAGTAAAACAATTGTGTGTCTCACCACAGACAAGGAAACGCACAACACGGTAATGTGGCTGTCAATGTGGACGAGGAGACTTTACAGGATAGATTCAAAGCACTGTCCTGTCAGAATTCTGCATGTTGCAGCAGCACAACTTTGTTTTATTGGAATAAACAATAGTGATAATAGTCGTGTCCAAACGTGTTGATATTCACGAGACGTTCGCTCTATCTGTGTTTGTCTTTGAACAGTGTCAACCGGATGCCAACAACAATGGCATCAGCAGCGGCTTGGAAAGGTAACTGTTTGTATATATAACAAGAAAAACACCTGCTGTATCCATTTAATGTCTTAGTGTTCAGATGGTCATTGTGTCAGTATTTTGTAATAGGACTCAGCCCATCCAGACAGTGAACTCTTCACATGACATCCCTCCGCTTATGAGCGTAAGAAATGGTGAGGGAAAAAATGTGTTGCTTGTATAATGGACTTAAATGTCAAGATTTAAAAATGCTGAGCTGTTATTTTGTCCTTTTACTCGCCACAGCGACAAGCATCACAAACCTGTCAGAGTTCAGACGGGAGAGATCAAACCCTGTAAGCTTTCTGTTAAATAATGAACCCTCCTCATGTCCCAACAAACATTGCTTTTTTACATTTGAATGCTGCCGCATATAGGGATGGAAATAGATTCATTCCCATTCCCAGACATTTTGTTCCTCTCTCTCCAGTACTGCAGACGTTACTTCAGTGAGTCACTGTCCTGTGGGTTCAAGATGTGTCGCTTTCAGCACGTGCCTGTGGACGGTGATGAGAAGGTATGCTCAGCGCAGTTACAGCAGTTTGTCAAACTGCAAATCCACATTTTCCTTCACTGAGTAAAGTGGATTCAGCTACAGACTATTGTTGGAAGCCTAACCTTGAAGAAACTGAAGTCATGTTTTTCTTCTGTCTTGTAGTTCTGTATTGAAACTGTGATACGATTCACTAAAAATTCATTGTGCCTCCAGAAAGCAGGTGTGTTTTTATTTATTATTATTATTTATTATTATTTATTTATTGTTTTTGCTTACGGTGCCACTTGCCCCTCCGTGACCTGTCCTCTCCTCCTCCTCTTGCCTGAAGGAGCTGTGTTTACTGGCTACTACCAGAACAACTCGCCTGGCGTGTATTTCTCCGTCCCTGTGCTGCTGTCACTCCTCTGGGCTTTGCTCAAAGCTGGAATGGTGTCTGACGTCCTCTCAGTCCTCAGCGTCAGCCTGGCCTACAGGATCGTGGTCAGTCTGGCTGTAACTCATCCTGCTGTACACCCTGTATTCCCGTAGAGGGCAGAGGATATATGTTTTTGCTCTTTTTGGCACTTTAGCTACTGTTTTCTCATCACAGTGCATCTGTGGGCAGAGGAATAGCTTTTAAACATACATTATTCTCCTGGTCTGTTGGTAGCCAAGTTACGAGTTCCTGGAGGCCCTTTTTAACTTTGTGAGAGAGAAGAGTCTAACAGACCTCATGCCTGAGCTGATGGAGCTCACAGCCAAGGTATTTTAATTCTCACACACTCCCTGTGGGGTAGTCGTGTATTATATCTTTTATTGTGTGGATGCGTGTTGGCAGATGGCCAGTTCAGGTTTGAGTCTGGACGACCACTGCACGAAGAACACTCCTGAGTTGCAGCACGCAGTCCATCCAGCCTCCCCTGCTTCAGTGTAAGATGAACTTGCCATCAATCAAATATAGTCATAGAGCAATAACTTTATTTCTAAATTGTGTGTTAGTGTTTAAATCAGATATGATTATTTCATTAAAAGATTAAGCCCCAGTGAGCCCTTTCCAGAATACATCAACTTGACGCAGTCTGTTCAGGAAATAGAGGTTAGTCTTACCTTTTCTTCATGAATGACGATGGAGGAGGGAATGGGCAGGGGTTTAATATGCCATTGTACTTGTCTATCAGCTTTGTGGCAAACAAGAGGACTGGAGGAGAATGGGGGAGCTTTTTACATTTTTGTGCAAGTTCAGCCAACATCCCAACCAAGTGGAGCAAATCAGCGGTCGCATTGCCGTAGCACTGCTGTCTGAAAGCAAAGACAAGCTGTCTCTGCCCTTCGCTGCCTTCGCTGATACAGGTACATCTGTTATTTCAGTTTTAACCTGAATTTGTGTCCCCATCACAGTTGAGGGTTGTTAATGTGATCTTTTTATTGCTTAGTTTGTCAGGGTGAAAGTGAACTGATCAAGAGTTTCTTAGGCAGAATCGGAGTGTCTCTCATGTTGCGATACCACAAAACGCATCAATGGGTCAAGGTAAACACACCCTCCTTTTTTCCAGACCTGCCAAACTTAATATCAGTGTGCTTATGAATCAAACAAACGATAGCGGTGCAATAATAACAGCCAATATTTCCCATGCTTCCTCTAGCTGTCGTACTGTACTCTGGGTAACCTTAAGGGGGGTCTGTGTGTGTACATTAATAATCCTTGGCTCCATGCATAAGCTTTAATAAAACTCTGTACAGGCTTTAAATGTGTGATAAGTTAGGCTGGTCACTCTGCTCTTCAGGATGTCTGGAAGATGCAGTTAAGTCAGTGCAACTGCCGTGTCTGTAAATGTAGGGTCGGAGGGTGGTGGAGGTGCTGTCGATGTCGAAGGTCAACTACTCAACTATGAAAAGCTTATTTGGGAATGAGGACGGTGCGTCACGCTGCTGCCTCATCACCAAGGCTGCTGAGAACTTCCTCCGGTGTGGCAGCGTGGAGGGCGCTCTGAACACACTGCGAGGTATCAGCTCTGACTGGTCCACACACCTCATGACGTGACAAGGCACCCGCAGGTTCAGGGTCTGTTTATGCATCTTTCAATGCAGAGAACAACTGGTTCCTGAGCTCAAGCTCGTGGCCGTGCGAGCCTGCTGATCTGGAGAGCAGGAGTTGTGTCTTGTTGAGTCTGGCTGAAAAAACGTCTCACCGTGACACCCTAGAGGTGCTGCACAATCTCCCTGGAATTAAAGAGGCAACTGGTGAGAAACACCATCTCAGGCTCCATTTTATATTTCTAGATTCGGATAAATATGTTCTGGCTTTTATCCACAGTTTGTTCAGGTCGAATGGTGTGTGTGTGAACAGTGTGTGTATCTTTTTAAATGTCTTCCTCAGGCCTGATGGACATCTCCAGATACAGTGCTCTGTTTAGTTCTCACCTACAAGTGTGTGTGGACAGACAGATCCTGCCTGTAGCCTCAGACACTGTAGAACTCATGCTGTCAAAAAAACTGCCTGTTGACCGCGGTTTGCTACAGATACTTTTACACAAACTGGGAAAGCAAAAGCTCTGGGTTCGTGCACGGGAGGTCTTCAGACGTGAGTATGATTTCATTTTTTGGGCCTCTTCAAATATTTATGGTAATTCTGATTTCCTGAAACACAAGTGTCTTTTTACTCAATGAATTTCTTAGATGCTCTGAGTGTGGGGTACTATCAGGGTGTGTCTGCTCCAACTGGTTTCATGACACTGATGGTCCCCTGTTTTCTCGGGGAGGTGGAGCTGGCTTTCACCTTTGAGATGTTCATCGTTGTCAATGCAACAGCCATTCTCCACAACTCGGACAGCCCCACTGCCTCCCTGAACATCACTCTGAAAAGGTAACGTGTGTTTGTCTTTGTGTCTGAGCGTGCCCTGGTAGCAATATGCGATTTGTCTGAATGGTTTCCTCCTCCTCCTCCAGAACTCAAAGCTCTGAGAGCGAGTACCTCTCTGCTGGCAGCCGCCTCCTCTCTGCAGCTTGCATCCCTCAGCCAAGACTAACTGTTCAATACACAGCAGTGAACGCCTCGCAAGAGCAAGTGTTCACGCTTGACATTTGCTCGGCTCGGCAATGGCTCCGCTGCAATCATCTGTGGGCCAATGAGGTGTGGATGCAGTGAACCAAATGGGTCTTCCCCCATTGTACTTTTCATTCCCTAGAAACTGTTTATTTTCACAAACATCATTCTGCCTGTGGGACAGCAACCATTGAAACCAGGAAAAACAACGTGCACTTCAGTTGAAATGATCCTGTTGGCTAAAAAGCACAATATCAAAAACTCACCCCAAAGACTGAAAACAACAAATTTAAAGTCTTGCAAATAACATTTTCATTTTTTTTTTCGATTGCTCAGATTCTGTGAATGTTTGGAAGAACAAAACATCTGGCATAGTTCTGTTCAGGTGTTATGCTTTCATTTTCTAATTGTGAATAATATCTTAATGTAAGTGTGTGTATATGTGTATTATGGTGTTTAGTCTTTGACAGTACTCTGGTACTGTTACGTGCTATTATTGATTGTTAAGACCTCAATTCATTACTTCATTACTTGTTCCCAGAGTTGTTTTCTTTGTATGGTGTTTTTATAAAAACAGTTCTGCTTGACATATTCTGACTTTGTGTTTTTTGGGGCATCAAAGGTGTAGCCAGCAGGGATAACTGTACAAATGTAGCAGTGAGCCCAGTTTCCTACAAATGTGTCAGCCCTCGTTATCCCAGCATCTGTCCGGTTACTATACAAACCTGAAGGATTGCTTTGCTACCTAACCACCAGGGGGAGATATGGTATTATGTATAACAAAATGGAATATTGCCTATGATGTCTGTAGTTCCTTTCAGCGCTGAAAATCCTGAAAGGAGGTGCGTTTAAAGTAGAATAAAAGTGTGCCTGATCAACATTCATGTGGGCCTAATACATAACATCTTAGTAGAGATTTAAGACATTTAACACTATTAAAAGGCTCGGGAGTTCATTGATATGTTGTAAATTCACTGGTCAAACAAGAGTGTTAACTGGATACGATCATAAGAGCTTTTATGACCCACAGAAAATCATAAGACTGTGTTAAACTTGAAAAATGCTTGATTAATTTAACCATCACAAGTGAAATTTTCTCACGTTTACAACATTATAACCTCTGGCATGGTTTCAAGCTATTTACCATTTTACCAAACCTTCCTTACTTTAAAAGATTAATATTGTAACTGAGATGATTGCAGTAACCTTTACTAGCTGCGTCATATTTAATAGTTCTCATCTGACATATTTGATGATGAATTTAAAAACTTACTAAAAGAAGACAAGGCGCCAACTATGTTGTAGTTTCTCTCTTGAGTTGAGCAGCTCCTAATGGTCAAACAAAGCTGAAGTCACATTTGCATAGGTTTTATTTGTTTGCACCAAAATCAACATGAGTAAAGAATTAGATCTAAAACAAAACTAGAATTTTTTTTCTAAAGTTTTCTGACGCATTTTGACTTAATAAAATATTTATACAACAGAAATTGTGATAATCTGTATCTGTAATTTGTACTGTGAAAAGGGCTAATATTTAATAATATAGTTTGAAAGGAGTTTTACCAGGACATTACAAAATAATGCACTCACACTGCAAAGGTGGTAAGATTCTTTTTTTATTCTATACTTTAATTTTATTCATCTTTAAAATGTTTCTCTTGGAAGATTTTAGGAACTTGAGAATAAACATGTTGCGATTCATTAATGGAATGTAGTTTATAGTTTTTACAATAACTAGTTTTTATTATAAAAAGTTATTCTTTAAAACTGATCAGACACAATGTGATGCATTTTTATAAGGTTATGTTCAAATGTTAAATACCAACCATGAAACAACAATATAGAAATTATAACAACAAATATTCAAACAGATATCAAGACTTTTGCTTTTGTAGCAAACAAAATTCAAAATATTGTAATGGACTGTTAATATTTGCTTACATTTGGATCTGGCATTTTGGGAGCAAATAAAAATGAGTGCATGTCCTGGAGCTGTGGTTTCACATGCAGTAGGACTTACATTTCCATCAGTGTGTCCATTAGTTTTTTTACCCACTTCACCTAAAACCAGAACTTCCTGATGAATTAAATAATTCGTGTAGTGAAGCTGTCTCGTAATTTCAGTAGACTCGCTATTAACGAAGCTCGACCAGCTGCAGGGCTGACTAAATGCTTTTATATTGGATGAACATCACTCACAATTAAATTTATTTGCTCCACGTCTTGGGAGAACCAGTAAATCTAATAAAATAAATGACTCATGCGTTTACTCACTTCACTTTCATTCCATTTCCTTTAACATTTCTCATTCTGATGTTGAAACTATTAGATTAATTTTTAACTAGGGGCAAACAGTTTGCACACCTTGTCGCTCAGAGCTGATTGACGCGCGTGAGCGCTTCGGGCACGCGCGCACGCAGACACGGGGACGAGCGCGCGGCGCACACTCCCTCCGTTCCCTCCTCCGCAGGACGGAAGTGGCTTCCTATTTTTTTTACAGTCTCATAAGAGCGGCTCGAGGAGCTGCAGCCCGAGCAACACGCGCCCGCGAGAGCGCACAACTAATGTTTATGTTAATTCGCCGGAGAGTGGCCGACGGTAACAACAAGCGAGCAAAGGGCATATCTACGGTCCTCGGTCGTCGGGCCGAGGTTTTCCGGTGTTAGGTCAGCGTTTTTCCGCGCTCCCGGAGAGCGAATCCTGCGCATTCCTCCATGCAGAGCGCCGGAGAGGCAGAGCGACCTACAGGCTGAACGGGCAACGAGCGCTGGAAGCGGCCTCGTCACAGGCTGGACCTGTAAATCCACCCTGGGGGACTTGTTGAAGACGTCCCGTGCGGCGCCGTGGCTTCGCGTCAGCCTCCCTGCGTCCGCCCGCGGTGCCCCAACGACCCCGCGCACACCGTGACAGCGGCGCTTTGATGCATTATTTACGGTATTTCGGTCCGAGGCTCGCGCTGCGACTTGAACCGACCGAGCGCCGGCTGCGCCCGACGCCGCCCGAACGGGCGCCCATGGTGGACTAGACCGAGGAGGCAGCGCGACGACGACACGGTGCCGAATTGGAGAGCGGACGAACGAGCCGAACTCGGAAAGCCTTCGCTGCGCCCGCGGGTGCCGTTCGTAGCGCGGAGCTCCGCGGCCATGCTGTCCGCTCGCGGCGAGAAGCCGACGCAGCGTCACCCCGGTTCGGGCTTTATTTCGAGGGAGTCGACAAAGAAGCATCGCTAGAATAGCGCACCCGCGTGTTTGAAATAATAATAATAACTTGGATTCCTCTCAACAAAACGCCTTGCGTAACTGAATCAATCCCCGGAGCCTCAGTGTTTTTCTTTTTCTTGCCTCGGGTTTTGGAGCATCACGTCACAGTTTGATTTCAGAGACGGGAGTCCGCTCGAACCATTTCACTGTTGAACTGACTTTAAAGCTTGATGAATCTACCTCAAAAGTGTCCGCTGTTTTCTACATAGCGCCGCGGACCGATGCGGCCCCCAACGAATACCTCGACCTCGTCGCCGCGCGTGTTGTAAGCTGATCCCGTGTCTCGGTAGCGCCGCAGATGGCTTCATTTCCAGACTCGGACCTGCAGACGTGCCCGCTCTGCAAGGAGCTCTGCGGCTCCTCTGCGCCCATCTCCTCCAGCTCGTCCACGTCCTCGTCCTCCTCGCACACCTCGTCCTCCTCCAGCCAGACGACCCGGAGGCTCCACGTGCTGCCGTGCCTCCACGCCTTCTGCAGGCACTGCCTCGAGGGCCAGCGCAGCCCCGGGGACCCGCTCAAGCTGCGCTGCCCCACCTGCGACCAAAAGGTCTCCATCTCCGAGGCCGGGGTGGACTCCCTGCCCTCCTCCAACTTCCTCTTCAACAACCTGCTGGACGTGGTGGTGAGCTCCGAGGAGCAGCTCCACCCCAAGAACGGCCACCACCACCACCACCACCACCGGGGCGGTTTGGTCGGAGGCTCCTCCGGCTTCCATCACTCGCACGCGGGGCTGCTGCAGCCGCATCTGCTGGGCGAGCCCCAGTGCAGCTCCTGCGACGAGGAGAACCCGGCCACCTCCCACTGCCTGGACTGCCAGGAGTACCTGTGCGACAACTGCGTGCGCGCCCACCAGCGGGTGCGGCTGACCAAGGACCACTTCATCGAGCGCCTCGGCGAGAACCTGCACCTGGGCAACGCCAACAGCAACCCCGGCCAGTCAGGTGTGTCGGTGTGCCTCGCCCAGTCCCTGCAGAGCAACTTCGCCCTGCTGTCGCTGTTCCAGGACCGCATGAGCTTCTGTCAGCACCACGACAATGAGGTGAGTGGATGCTCTGTATGCTCCATACATTCATGTCACACATGCATCATTTGATTATTTTGGCTTTGAAATCGGCCCTACTGGCGCTAGCGTGGCTCCATGGCTGTGGCACCATAGTCATTTTATATTGCACTCCCGCATTCAGACACACTCCTGCAGTGTAATAGCATTATGTGTGTACTATAGAACCATACTAGGGGCCATATGGCCTTGGGTTCAAAGGGAGCTGAGTGGCTCTTCACCTAGTTCCCTGGAGACCAACAGGCACGTGTGCTGAGCTGGATTTGCGCACACGTCGCCCCGCGTGCATGCGCACACTTATAGGCACAGACACACGCGGAGTCTGGTTAATCTGTACCACACCGTCCATCCAGGGCACGGAGAGGCCCTGTAGCAACTGCACACATGTTTCTATGACTCCTAGGAGCCCCATGTGTAGAAATATAATGGAGATCTAGGTTTTCTCAGATAATGGTAAAAGACAAGTAGGAGTTTTTTTTATTTTTTTCTGAACCGTGTGACCTAAGTGAAGTTTGAACTGTAAAAAGGAAACCAGCTTTTTCTTGGTTCAGTCATATGGTCAGGAAGAATAACAAATAGCAGAAGCAGGGGGTCTTGGAATGTCAATTTGGAACTACTTATGGTTTCTGTTAGGAGGCAAAGGGAGTTCTGGCTGCTGCTGGACAGTTCCCTTCTTGGCCACAAGAGCATAAAAACATATGCTCTGTCAGTAGTTTATCATGAAGTTTGACAACATGTACCCAGAACCTGGCATCACCGTGATTGTTACTGGCCGTCCAACCAACTGGAGATGGAGCAGGATGTTGATGAGAAATTCTCCTCGCCAATAGGTGTGGTCACTTTATCGCTCTTCATACGTCGGTTCTTCATCTCGGTGTCGGTGTGTTTATTACGGTTGCTGCGAATGGGAAGCTGCAAACTGGGTTCCCATAGACCGATGAGGCAAGGAGGTCTGGGAAGTGGGCACGGCAGCAGACCGCAATGTTTCGAATTTCAGGAAGCATGCGCCGCGTCTGTGGACTGGCTGCAATTATGTAATTACCGAAGTTCCCGCGGCCCGTCGCGTGAAGCTCGCATCTAGTTTAAGGACGGGTGCAGACTCCAGCCATCGGGTGGTCCTCAATGTTGCATCGGTGCAAAACCATATGCATCAATAAAAGCCTCCCATTTCCATCTTTTTTTGGAGAAACGAAGCACTGTCAGCGAGCGAGTTGTTCTTTCTGTAGCTTTTAGGACTTTAACTATGTGCCAAGTCACAGAAGCACATTTCAGATATCCAATTTAGTTTTCTTCCCTGACCCCTACAACCTCCTCAATCCCTCTAGCCCCCCACTCTTTACACCCCCCATCCATTGCCAGTAAATGGGCTGGTTCAGTTTTCCAGTAAGGTCTTTATTTCCCAGTCACTCACTGTGCTTCAGCCCTGGGGGAGGGAATGACACAGGAGAAGGCTAGTGTTTCTTTACCTATGAGCACTGAGCGGTCATTATCTATTACCCACCTCCACATCCATCATTTGTTAAAGTCCCCATATCCCCAGTCCTTCTGTTGGAAGCTTCGTGTTTGCACTCTTAGCCTCTGCTTACTGCTTTGTTCACTTAATTCCCAGTTTGTTTATTCACTGCAGTTTACTAAACACACGTTACAATTTCTTAGTGTGTGCAGTCAGTTTATTTAGAAACAGGTAGTTACATAGTCTGACTGTGCCCAGGGTGTTGACACTCCCGTTGTTCTGGCCTCAACGTTTATTTTGTTTCAAACAGACGTGTCAGCGGTTAAAAAAAAGGCATTGTTACTATTTTTGTCATGACTGAGTAGTTTATTCAGGCTCCTTGTGGAAATGACACACCTTTCACAGTCATTTTCATGGTTACTAGAGACACAAAGCCAAAAAGATGTGTTTGTACATTATTGGTTAAATGTAGGTATTTTAACATGCACACTGTACTGATCTCCAGATCCTCCTAAATGAAATAAATAAATAAAATTCCCATGGCTTTAATTGCATAATGACGACTCAAGTGTGGCGCAGAGCAAATGGCTGCAGAGCCAGATGCTAAATTTCATAGTGTAGCTTTAAGTAAAAACCTTAACAATGGCTGCATTCCATTTGGATGTTTCTGTTCCAAGGCCTTGCTGCTGTTTGTTCAACGTATGGTTTTAACTGTGATTAATGGTATTGGCTACATCTGTGCTTTATGTTCTGTGAAAGGACCTTTTAATCATAAACGTAGCTGTCATGTAAGAGACGCTGGCAGTTAGAAACAGGCAAATCTAAATCCTGCATAAACGTAAAACGTTATTCAGTATTTCAATATGATATCTGGTCACATGTTGAAAAATCGATGAGCGAATACTTTTGCTGTACCTGCGTGGTCCCTCACTTCAATTCTGTTTTATCAACTGCATTGGAAAAATTCTTTTTTTTTTTTTTCTTCTTCTTAACTCTTGCTGCAGAGTGTCACTTATTTATTTTGGCTCCACCTTTCTTCTAGTCAAGCCGGCAGAAATGAATCATTTAGCCGAGTTAACCCCTTGTGAAATTACCAGAGGATTGTTTGGGAACAAAACATTAGAAGGCATTAGAAATTGGACCGCCTCAAAAATAATAAAATGCTAAAAACCAATTGCTCTTGAAACAAAGGTTTGTGTTTGGAGGAAAGGGCCCCTTTCAAAGGGAGTGGGCTACCACTGATAAGAACTTAGAGAATATGCAGACGAGTGAACACGTTGGCCTAGTTAACCGGCGTAGTTGTCAGTCTGAGGGTCCCACAGTGTGTGAAATGCATAATGGGTTTACGCTGGGGAAGTGGCCTCTCCTTGCTGTGACGTTATCCTGCAACATATTATTTCATCAACAGTGAACGACATGCTGAGCCCACCCGCTCCACGACTGCCTGGGCTCACGCTTGGCTTCTAATCGGTGCACACACAAATTGTCTGCAGCCAGTTGCTCTGACGGTGGACAAACTGCTGGGCAGCGCCTGCAGCGGAGCTTTTCCTGCTTGGATCTGTATCGCTTTAACATATGCCGGGGCGACTTTGCGATGGCCACTTTGTGGAGCTCGCCAGCAGAGAATGTTTGTAAGGAAACCTAACCCAACACTGTCGCTGATACAAGGCCAGAGGAATTCCTGTAACTTGAGTTTATACCTCCTGGGTTCTCTTTTCCCCTTCTTTCTTTCTCTCTCACACACACACTGGGTATTTCCTCTGCCGACTCCTGCCTTTCTCATCAGCAGCCTCCCTCTGCTCTGTGTCAGACACAATGGAGTGTGTAGATGCTGCACGCCTTCGCGACGTGATTTAGCAGCTGATGCTGTTCGGGGGGCCAATGATTACGTTTCATCACTCCTGCAAGTATCCAGTGAGTGTGTGGCAGCAGTGTTTTCATTTCCAAGAGCATCTCCCATCTGTAGGTAGTTATTCTGAGGAGGACGTTAACCGTGTGCGTGCGTGCGTGTGTGTGTGTGCGTGTGCTTCCATGCAGCCAGCACAGTTGGATTATATGAAGTTGGACTTCCAGGGTTTTAATGCACAACATGTGCTCGGTAATTAGAGAGCATTTCCTGTTTTCATGCGTTTTTGTGAACGCGTTTCATGTAGGTTAAGTGTTTGTGTCCTAGCTTTGATGTCCATTCTGAGGACTTTGAGGACATATAAATTTAATGGATGGAGAGGAAGGCATTTATCACATGCTCTTTGGCAGCAGGATTTAAACCCCATTCTAAAGCTGGGTCCTGCCACTTCCTTCCCAGTAGCTGGGCACAAATGGGGGTTTAATTGGCCATTATTTAACCTCGCTCAATGGGATTGTGCTGTTAACACATTTTATGTTAAAACTCTCAACCCTGGTTGGGGGACATAGCACAGCTTCGTGCCTAATTTAATACTCCCCCTAAGTGTTTGCAATAATGTGCTGTATACTAGCAGTGTACTATTTGTTTTTGTTTTTAGTTTGGACAAGCTCTAATGCCGATAAGAGCTGATAATTATGCTTTAATTTAAAAATTCTCCCAAATTTAAATATTACAGTACAGTGTAATAATACAGTGTAACATAACTGCCAAGTGACAAGTATGACTGGTACTTTGTGTTGGGACATTATGCTCGTTGCACACACATGTCTATATAAAGGACTTGCTATTGGTAACGTTGCATCGTTCTGTTGCTCCATCAGTGAGTGAGTGCATGTGTAAATCATCCGATGTTGGACCGTGTTTTAAACGGAGGAAATGCTTTTGTTGGATTGTTTTGAACATTGAAGGTTGTTAAAGGTGTAGGCTGGTTTATTACTCTCTCTGTCTATCTACATAAGAAAAAAAAGGAAACAGCATAGATCTACTATGCTGTTTCCTTTTTTTTTTTTACAGCTTAAGAATTAAAGCTACTACAGTCAGTCACATGCTTGCTGGCAAAGTAGCTGACCAGCTGACTGCTTTGTTTTCCTTCTCCATCCAATCGCATCCCTGGCTCACAGCCACCGCCCCCCCCCCCCCTGTATGTGGCAGAGTTTCAAAATATCAGCAGGCGTGTCCGCATATGTGTCTGTGGCAAAAAGCCAAGAGAGGTTGCCACGAAAGGGTGGGGCAACAGCAAAGGAAGAAGGAAAAAGAGAAGTACAAGAGCCCTGGAGAGGACAGACAGGGAAGAAGAGAAGAACTGTCTTATGGCGGCACGTGGTTTTCTGGGAATGTTGGGATTGGATATTTGATGGATTGTTCAGTCTGAACATACTACAATTCAGTCTTTAATGAATGGGCAGTCATGCTGAAATCATAAACAAAATTTGTTTGATTTAACTTACTGTTTGCATCAGTGACTATGCCATAACATTGCAACTTTTTTGCAATGCAACATTATTATTATTATTATT
Source organism: Betta splendens (assembly GCF_900634795.4). NCBI lineage: Eukaryota > Metazoa > Chordata > Actinopteri > Anabantiformes > Osphronemidae > Betta > Betta splendens. The sequence continues at coordinate 5,906,350 of NC_040891.2, forward strand.
ATTTATTTATAATTATTATTTAGCCTTTCCACATTTGCCACTGACTGACATGTTGGAACGGCTCTTGTCTGCATTTGACAGTAAATCTTACTGATTCTTTGCAGTTTTACCTGAAGTCAGTTTCACTAGTCATTGTGTGTTTATTTAAAAAAAATATATATAAAAAAATTATATATATATATATATATATATATATATATATATATAATTCTTAAATGAGCTTGTTACAAAGCACAAGAACTTCTGACAAGAGCTTCTAGAAATATCCATTCATGTTTGTGTATGGCCGTGCCTTCCTGACCTTCTGTTATCTGTTGACTGGTAGCAAGTAAGAGCACACAGAGGCCTGAGGCAGTGACTCGGATTATGAATAAAACATGTCCACACAGATATAATAAGGTTCTTCAGTTAATTTAATCTCACTACCAATTTAAAAAATACAACTCCAAAAGAGACAATGCCTGCTTTTATTACCAGTGTGATCTTTAAAATGAAAATGAAAAATTAAAATTAAAATTAACCAAATGTTGCAAGATATAACTACAGTTGTACAGAAGCAGTTGGAATATTTAGTTCGGACAAAATTAGTGCCCATGTCTCATCATCTCAGTGCTCTCGCAGTTCTGGCCTTTCTGGCACCACAGTGTGACATTACACGGCTCCTGTCCCTTCCCCCCACTTGGCCAAACGAATGGAGCGGTTTTACTGACTGGTTGGGCTCTGCCCTCTCCCCCACTTCCCAGTACCTATGAAGGAAGGGTGGGGAGGGTCGGCTCCTGTGAACACAAGACCAGGCAGCTCGCAGCTATTCAGCATGTTGCTATTGTTAGGCTTGAATGTGTCAAATCTATAGTAAATAGAAGTAACAGATTGAATTGTAAATGTGTGTTGACAATTCTCCATTAATCATCACAACATCTGTATGATATTATTAATGTGTGTGTGTTTGCTAACTATTACATATGATATTCAATAAAAAGGGCAGCTGCTATTATTACCAGAATTATGCAAATATTATTTTAGACAAGACAAATTTGACAAATGACTGTTGTGCTTATGCACTATGACCTTTTTTTATATTTAATTTTTTTTAATATGGACATACATTTAAAAGGGAGTTAAAAAATATGTATATATTTTCAAAAAACTATTGACTACATATAATTAATGACTATTTATTTATTGTTTTTAGGATACTTTTATCATAATTTGGTTTTTAAGTACCAGTACAATGTTAAAATGATATAGTTCTGTCTCTTTTTTTTTTTTTTTTTTTTAGGTGTCCCTACACTCTAACCTAAATGTGTTTTAGTGTTATTTCGTAATGGAGGGGCATAATGAGCAGAGAGGTAGAACGAGAAACATCCTGTGCACTAATGAAATACAGTAACTCACTTCCCCCATCGTAGCTGAGCCCTGGTGCTCGGAGCTTTTATGGCTGGTGATGGCATGTTGATTCCAGCCCCTCTTAAACAACCATCTTCCAGGCACCAAACTAGCGTTGCGTCCGTTTTGACGTGGACTTTCCATTTGGTGCATGTCACCGTGCGCTTCTTTGTTTATCCTGTGGAGATGCTGCTCATCGTAGCATCGAATTAATTCATTCTGTAGTTGAGTCACCTTTCCCTGAAGGCCTCCCCTCTGGGGTGTTCTCTGTGGAATTTACAACTTTCTTAGCGTGACACCACACCTACTTTACGGTTTTTAAGTTGTTTTTCACATTTCTACCTCATGTGCACACTGGCCATGTCTGGAAGGTATCCGGCGTGTCCGGCACATGGTATAGACTGTGAAATACCTTCCCTGTTTAAGTTGCACATGTGTAATGGAACACTTGCTCAGTAAGAATTAAGATTGGTTTTACGTCCTTGTTGGAAGAATACATGGAAGACGACTAAATGTTAGAAATACTGTGTTTTGGAGTCGGATCAAGTGGAGGAGGTAGAAAGGAAATGGAATCATTACACAGAGCTCAGTATTCTGTTCAAGTCAATATTATTGATTAATGCTCCAAGAGGCCAGTGTGTTATGTAATCCACAACCTTGTGTGCATGACTTGGTGTGTTTCACCTCGAGGACTGTTTCTGATATATTTGATGCCATCTGTCTCTTCAAGGCTGTAATGAAGTGAAACAGGGGACTCCAGGTTTTTGGCAACCAGCTACACTCTCACAAATAGGGGACAGCATATTATTCAACTTTCATATGTGTCAACCTCTCTCACGCAGTGTTTTTTATTCTTCTGTATTTATATTCCTCTGCACAGATTCTAGAGGCCACTTCTACCCTGTTTTCAGAATAGCATGAAATTTATTGCTCAGGGCCACGGTTACTGTGACACTTTGAGGAAACTAGCATATTTCATTATACTCAACCTGCCATTCTGTTCTTTGTTTACCAGGTTGTATACTATAATACTGATTAGTATTTTCCATTAGCTGAGGGTCCTCTCCCTTTGCCCCCACAAACTTCTTAAATGGCTAATAAGCAAGTCAGCATTTCATGTCAGAAGCTGTTTTCCTGTCACCGTAAAATTGAATAATTGAAGAATTCCCCCATCATCTAATCATTCATTCTGGAGCAGCATTATCTTAAGACATGGGTGCTGCTGATCTGCACATATTATGGTTTACTACTATCTAGCCTATCTTTGCACCATCAATCTTGCTGTCCCCTCGGCCCTCCACACCAGCCCAGCTGCATTCCACACTTTTGTGTGTTCTGTCCCTTTGGAATTTAAGACATGTTGATGGGGGGTGGGACAGCACTGCAGGGCACTGAATGACAGGGCTGTACAGAGGCTGTGGTAGAGGACAGGGCTCAGCAAAATGAGAGACAGGGGAGGAAAAAAAAGAATCCCAGAAGAGCCTAGGAGAGGCAGAAAGGAGCAGGAAGTCACATAAAAAAAGAGGTGTGTGTATCTCATCAGATTGTGCTGCTCCCCAGGGAACCAGCCTTTATTGATACATTGATGGATTGGTTGCAGACCCTCCCCATCAACTCTACTTCTGTGGCCATTGAAAGCCATTGATCTGGTGTCTCTTTGGGACACGGCGGCCAGGGCACATTGCGTTTGTCGTCTTTTATAAGCAGTAAACTCTTATACAACAGGTCCAACGTAAAGCTTCCCAAAGGACATAGATGATTTTACTTACTGATCATAAATTTCAGCCAATTAAAAGCAATAGCATTTATAGCACTAACTATTTAGGTAAACCTAAAAATACGAGACATGAAATAACCAATCAGGACACTGTTGTTTCATTCGTTGTATTAATAAACAGATTAAAAAAGTGAAATTCCCCATGTGGCACTAGAATTCATATGTTAAAAGACTGTCCAGAATGAGAATTGATTTTAGTTTTATTGGCGTTCAGTCCTTTGGTAGGTCTTGTGGCTCTGTGCTTTGGAAGAGTGAAAACCATCTGGGCTGTCAATGCACCCTGGCAACACATGCATATGGATGACTTTTTTATCACCCATGGTCTTTTCTCATTAACTGGCTTTGTTGTGTCCATATGTGTGAGTGAGAGCTTGTGTTCCGTGTTTTCATACTGCCAGTTTCTTTCCCGGTGGCATAAAACCATACACAAATGTCACTAAAATGTTGATACTTTTTTATGATTTCTGCTTTTTTGTTATTTTGCACATTTTGACCACAATGGACTGATTTGTTGTCTTATGTCTGTTTGCAGATGTTTCTGTTCTTCTGTGAAACCTGCTCGGTGCCTATCTGCAGGGAATGCAGCATGGGCCATCATATGGGCCACACCTTTGTTTACCTGCAAGATGCTGTGCAGGACTGCAGGGCCATCACCATCCAGCTACTGGCGGATGCACAGCAGGGGCGTCAAGCTGTGCAGGTGAGTAGTAACGGCATGTAAATACATGGGGGAACAAAAAAAGTGGGTTAACCAATATCTTATTCAGTTATTTATTCTGTTGCTGTTAATGTTAAAATAATATGAGGATTAATTCATTTGGATCAAAATTTCATTTAAAACATTTTTTTAAATCTCCTGAAGTCTAAATATTTAAACTGTATTCAGTCGGAAGTGAACAAGCAACAAGCTGTGGTACAGATTATCCAGTGTCTGATTAAACTAAACAAAACAATTCCTAGCAAGGTCAAACTACAACGGGCAGCAGCTGTGTTTCCTTCTCACCGCTGAGCGAGCAGCTAATAGAGATAATAAGCTTGAATATGCTTAAAAGTGACCGGTCCGGGGGCTGCCGGGAAGCCTGGTGTTCGAGGTGTCCAGCTGGCCCTGAGAAGGGGCGGGTTGCACGGGGTGTGGTCTGGCGGGGGCAGGGCCGAAGGTCAAAGGGGAGCAGGAGCGGAGGGGAGGATGGGGGAGGGTGGGGGAGGTATTTAAAGGATTTCAGAGAAAGGAAAGCTCCCCTCCTCTTTTAAAGACATGTAACACTTTGTCCTCCCCCTATTCACTCACTCAGTCATTGGCACTCCGTGCCCCCCCCCCCCCCCCCCCCCCACCCCCCCCCACACACACACACACACACACACGTCCTCTCCACATTTACATAATTATAGATTGCCCCCCACCCCCCACCCCTCAATGTATTGACACATATGAGTAAAGAAAGACAGGTTCGACAAACTCCACCTGAACAGTCCAGTTTTACCCTTTTGTTCATATTCACAGGCAACAGATGACTACTCATTTCTATTTCTGGCCTAAAGGAATGTTTGCGTATTGATTATTATTTAAGCGATTATTCAATTGACATAACACTAGCAAGCAACAGCTAATTAATTCATTTATGTGGAAATGTATTGAGAAGAGAAACGGAGCTGACTCCATGCGGTTTCTAGTGATTGAAGTTCGGAATTGCAAGCTGGCAATTATTTGGTATGAATTAGTTATGATCTGTTTAGATTTAGTTCGCAGCTTCTACATACAACAGACTGTTCCCTTTTTCCGTATACAGACACTCTCAGACCCACTGCCTGTAGAGTTGCTTTGTAAAACCAGGCCATATCTGTAGATTGTATTAAATGTATTTGTACAAGTAAATACTTTGTTAGTTGGGTTTTGCTTAAACGCACAAAGTAAATGAAAACCCATTAAAACACGTTGGTCTTGTCCGCTTTGCTCGGGCGGTGCGGCAGCATTACGGCTTTACTAAAGACCAACTTGAAACATGAAACACTAGCTTTTCCACCGAGTTCATCTGACATGCTGGCATGCACACATCCTCTGACTGGAGCCCGTGCCTCACCTATCCCTTTCTCAACTTGACCTCTGTGTGACTAGGTCACACTTTGTGCCCTAAAGGATAGGTACTTATGTCACTTTGGGGTGTTCTTTAAATTCCAACATCGCACAACACTGATCTGTTCAGTTTAAATGCCAAACAATGCATATAGGAGATTCTAACCAAAACCAGGCCCCACAGCAGTCACTTGATTTTCTTAGCTGACAACAATTATGTCAACAAACATATTTTGTTTAAAGAAGCACACCAGGATACACACAGCAGAGTAGAAACAATGTAAACCATCTGGCAATACCTTTTAGTCTTTGGTGCATGTTTGTCTGTTCTTTTTGTCCCAGGTCAACATGGGACTAAATGCTGACGCCAGATTATATGTAAACACACAGACACACACACCACACACACTCGTATCCCCTGAGGTAGGAAATTTCCGCCCACTCCATACCCATTATCTTCCCTGACTTCTGACCCTGGACTTGTGACCTCCTGCTTGGCCAGAGCTCTGGCTCTCTGCAATTTGATTGGTCCGTTTGATCCTCTTTGTGTTTCAAGCTTCTGGGAACGTTGAGAGAACAACAGAAAAGGGAGAAGACGGAGATGTGGCTACATCCTAATTTTCTTATTTGATCAGTCGCCAGTGTAACCGAAAATTGTTCCCGTCCTCAAAATATAGAGATTTTATTAATATTAAGAGGTTCAAGATGGAATTACTTGTAAACATATGGGAAAAGATGCTACACAGATGCAAACCTTTGAAATATTAAACATTTCAGAGAAAGTGTGAATGTTTTATAAATAGAAACATATTTAGAGTCTGATGTCTGGCTCACACTGAAAACACACGTTCTGCGTAATGATCAACAATAGCTGCCTCAGAGCTCTAATCCCACTGATCCAGCTGAGCTGATGTCACCAGAAACGGTCGTCAAGTCAAATGATGAGTCGGTGAAAAAGACGTCTCATTTCTCTAAAAACATGGTTTTGCATAGTTCCTCATTTTTCCCTTTCCTCGCATACCAGAGGAGAGAAAATACAGCGTGATAAATAAGCAAGAAGTAAAGAAGACATAAGCTAAGGGGAGTCAGAGAAGGATGACAAAACTAAGAAAAAAGAAAATTGGAAAATAATGACAAATTAATTATGATGATGATATATGATGATTAGAAAAAAGCACAAGTTGCAGATGTTATAGACTCAAAGTTGTTGCTTTAAATTTTCACCATGTCTTCTACTCTGTATTGCTAACGGTCCTCCCCCAGTTCCTGCTGGATTCCCTCCCTGCTGTTTTTTCTCTTGGGGCCTGATTTAATTGACCCTTTAGCTGCCCACCTCAAATGGCCTGGCAGAAGAGAAAAGGACCCTTCTGCCAGGCTTTGTTCTTGCAGGGATGCCGTGGGGGTAGGCGGGCTTGTATCTTAAGACTGAGGTTGCAGATCACGACCTGTAAAGGTTTTGGTGACCTTTGATCCCTGCGGCCATTATCACAAAGGAAGCCTTATTCCACCTCCCCTTCGTCCCTGTGAGGTCCAGTTCACCCGGTGACCTCCCAGAAAATGCTGGAGAAAAAAGCCAGATAAAATCACAGTGGGGGGAAGGGAGGGAGACAAAGAGAGAAATATGCATGTGACACAAATATAAATGCTGAAATTTATGCCCTGAATTCATTTTTATAACTTATCTTTAGCTTTATTGCAGCATTCGGTCACGGTCAACCTAAAAGTGACATTTAAGTGTAAATAATAAAAAATATATATATTTAAACTTACATTATCTGTAATCTAATCTTAACAATTGAAGCTTTCACTCCTCCAGAGTCTGTAGAGTTCTAAAATAGTTCAGTTTCATTCTAAAGTATGAGCAGGTAAGACTGTTTTAAATATGGTGCAAATATGGTAGACTTGGTTGTTTTCCAAAAAGAACATTTCCAGCCCAAGTTGTTTTCCTGACCCATTTTCCTCTTCCTCTCGAAGGAGCAACCAAATGTGAGGGCGAACAAAGAAAATGAGCAGCAATATGTTCCAGGAAGATGTCACATACAGTGTCCTTACTGTTTAATGCTTCCTCATCTCGTGTATCCTGTTCTGGGTGACTGCCTGTATCCCCTTTAGAATAATAAAACAGGCCATGTGAGGGAGTGTTTGTATATTTAGGCATTCCTGGTCATTCTATCTAACTGTGGAGCAACGCCTAATAATCTACTTGAAGTTGTTTTTTTATTAATGTCACTAAAATATATCAGCTTATCATCAAATAAGGTGAAATAGTTTTGGATCGCTTTATTAAAATTTGTCCTTTTCTGTTGTTGTTTGTTTTCCAGCTGAGCATGGAGAAAGTCCAGGCCATGGCCGAGCAGGTGGAGATCAAAGCGAAGGTGGTGCAGTCTGAAGTGAAGGCGCTTGTTCTCAGACACAAGAAAGCCTTGGAGGAGAGGGAATGTGAGCTGCTATGGAAGGTGAGCTGTGCTAATTGCACTCATCATCCTTAATTCGTTACACTTAATTGGCACACCCTCCCAATTATAAGACATAGATTAATTGTCACACCTGAACATCACAGCGGAGCTTATGGTACGAAACCGAAGAGCCAGCTGTAAAGCTCGCTGTTTTGCCTGTGCGTCAGAAACCATCTGCAGAGGCCTCTCAGGTTTGAGGCTATGCTGAAAAACAGGGGGGTTTCAGGGTGAAGGAAGGAGCCCTCATCTGAGGCCCCTCAACCCAGGCTAAACATCTAAATCCCATAACTGTCATAAAAAGCGCTGCACACACAGACGGAGGCTGTCGTACCCGTCATGTAACGCATAGCATCTACATCTGCGTGAGCTACGACTGAAACCAGATAGTAAACTGTGTGTGTATGTGCATTTATGTGCCTGTTCCCATTTCTTGCTCCTGGCCTGACAGAATTGAACCGTTAATTCAGCTGAATGCCCACCAGGCTCCCAATTTTTTATATCCCTTCCCCTGAGAGCAGGCTCAGTGACATTGTAAAAACTGACCTGTGTCTTGCTTTCTAAGATCATATGCCTCCGTTGTGTGTGTGCGGGTCAAAGTGTCACAGAGAAGGTTTTCACTTACCCATGTTCCCTCTTAAATCCTTTTTACACCGCTGCAGGACTTGATCTTTATTTTTGACCTGATAAAGTCATTACAGTCCATACGACACCCACCCACGCACACAAGCTACTGTCAGACATGCATCAAAACCCTGAATATATATGGACTTTACCCAGGTGAATCAAATGCCAACTTTGAATTGAGACGGCCCAGATTTGATCCCGTGTTCCCTAGCACAAAGCCGGGTAATGTCTGAATGTGATCTCCACTGTGCTGTGTCATGCCTCCTGCAGGCTCGACACAGACGCCCCACCCCTTACTAAAATCAAACAGTTCCTCCCCATGTTGGACCCCATCTGACATGGACAAGCTCCCTCTTTGTGAAAGCACAACTTTGCAATGTTCAGACTGATTCTCTCAAAATTTTCCAATGATTTAATTAATTAATTGATGAATAAGTATGTACACATTGAGGAATAGCAGTGAGGTCAGACTATAGCATGAAGGTTCTGATTGATTTGGTGTCATTGCTCGGTTCTATAGATGTAACGCATGAATCATGCATGGTGTCGGAAATGACTCTTAGTGGTTTCTGCTCTGAGCCAGTGTGACAGTCACCTGTGCTGACAGGAAACACGCAGAAACTCAATCCAGGAAGGAGCTCTGCAGTGACTCAGCACTCGTTGGCGAGCTGGTGAGACGACACCAAAGACTCTGGTGTGACTCACACATGAGACGCTTAAAGCTATATGTGAGAGTCTGGGTGGGTCCTGCCTATTGTCCCAAGTGGTTTGTCAGGAATACTGGTGCAGACATTTTTACACACTTATCACATTCGTGTCATTTTTACATTTTTTTCCCTCTTCTGTGTTTTTCCACTGAGCTACTAAAACTGTCTGTTCAGTGTAGTCGAACTGCAGCCTCTGTCCTCGGAGACTATAAAGTGTAACTCTAGTCTCGCAGGTGCAAATTGTTGTTCCACTTATGGCAGGGATTACAAAAGACCCTGCTCTTTTGGTCACTTTGTTCCTTTTAGAATCTCTTTGTACTGTCAGAGGTCCTTTTAACTATATAATCGATGATAAGAGTAGAAAAAAAAGCCCCATGGCTGTAACTTTATCCGGCTTTACTACAGAAAATGTCTGGTGCCTTTTGTTGTTCTACAATTATTTTGGAAGTTTTATTTTTATCTAATTCATCAAAACTAAGCAAAAGATTTTTTTTTTGGTCAGCTGTTACACATAAACCTGTTTGAATACTAATTTGTGTGCACATCCTTATTTCATGCTGTCATATTATAGCAAAAAAAATTAACTAGTTTGGAAATAATGGATTAGGTTTGATTTGACAATAATTATACATCTACATTTGTCAAATGTTATCTAGTTCAACAATATAAAATAATGTAGATGTGTAAGATTTAGTGGTAAAATTATAAAAGTTTAATTTTACTGAAAGAAAGGTAATAATACAATTTAATATCGATTTATACTGTTGATATGACATTATGTCTGCACAGCATTAGGGAAACAGCGTGCATCTGTTCCCTAAATGCTGTGCAGACATCTTACAGCCAGCACATTGCTGCCATCCAGTGGACAAACTTGCAGTGACACTAAGTGACAACATGTCTCCTACACATTCAGTTCTACTTCTAAAATTGCATGGAATAAAGTGAGATATTGATCTATGTCTTACTTGAGTCCTATTCACTTTCAGGTGGAGAAGATCCGCCAGGTGAAGGCCAAGTCTCTCTACCTGCAGGTGGAGAAACTGCACCAAAGCCTGACCAAGTTGGACAGTACCATCGCCGCCGTCAGCCAGGTCCTGGACGAGGGCCGCCACCTGGATGTGCTACTGGCCAGGGAACGGATGCTCACCCAGATCCATGAACTCAAAGCCTTGAGGAGTTTGCTGCAGCCACAAGAGGATGACCGCTTCATGTTCACTCCTCCAGACCAGGTAGAAAATGTCTCATCATAAGTGTAAATTCTGCATTTTTTGCATTGTTAAAGTCAGTTGTCGTTCAGTCTGGTTGAGGTTGTCGTTAAAAGAAAACAAGGCTCAGTTTGTCTTTGGTTCCCACAGGCTCTGTACATAGCCGTCCAGTCCATGGGCCTGATCAGCAGTGGAGCCTTTGCCCCTGTCACTAAAGCCCACGGCGAGGGTCTTAAAAGTGCACTTCGTGGCAAACCAGCATCGTTTACAGTGATCGGCTACGACCATGACGGTGAGCCGCGCCTCTCCGGTGGAGACGCGGTGTCTGCTATCGTCATGTCCATCACAGATGGAAACCTGTCTGCAGTGGAGGTAACGGACCACCAGAACGGTTCCTACACCATCAGCTACCTCCCCAAATACGAGGGGGAGCACCTAGTGTCCGTACTGGTCTGTAACCAGCACATCCAGGGCAGCCCCTTCAAAGTAGTGGTGAAGTCAGGCCGGAGCTACAGCTCACTGGGCTCCCAGGTGTCGTCGTTCGGGTGCGAGGGCGAGGGAGACGGTCAGCTGTGTCGCCCCTGGGGTGTCAGTGTGGACAAGGAGGGATACGTGGTGGTCGCTGATCGGAGCAACAACCGCATACAGGTAGGGCACAACTTGGAACCTGGCTCGTTCAGTTGTCGAACTTTGCTTATTGACTCAAATTCAAAAGTTAGATGCAAATGGCTAAATGTATATTGTGCATTTAGAGATTCCCTCTCCTTCTCTTTTGGTCCTGTTTCTGTCTCTACTCAGCCTGACGAATAAATGCAGCCGTCTGCACCTAAATTGCATTTAGAGTGGTTATGTATAATCAGTCATTCACCTGTCAGTTGATGCTAACTTCACACTGTTGAGTTTTGTGCTGAAATGTTTATGTAGCGGAAAGTCTGCCTAATAGACTTTGTGCTGGAATGTTGTAAAGTGCTTTCAACATGAATGCACACACTTGTATACCACATACACCATATTCCCAGGGACGACTCGGCAGCAAAAAATGAAATGAAGCTAAATAATTACTACTTAAAAAGTTAGCCTGAACTGCGTAAAGCAACAAGCCGAATGTTTATATAGAGAGGATTCCAATTTAACATTTAATAAAACTCCTCTTTCTTTCCACCTCCTCCAGATATTCAAGCCTTGTGGGGCCTTTCATCATAAGTTTGGCTCTCTGGGCTCTCGGCCCGGTCAGTTTGACCGTCCAGCGGGGGTGGCATGCGACAGTCAGAGACGCATTATTGTGGCCGATAAGGACAATCACCGTGTGCAGGTACTAAACGCACAGTAGACAACAGTGACACAGTCCTGCTTGGTACTTCGATGACATACTGTGAAGTTCCAACTAAGGCACCAAAGTACAGTCGCATGGAAAAAAAAATTCTATAAGTTCCAAAGGCTTTGAAAACGTATATATACATCTCTAAACACGTACGTCCTGGTGCTTACTCTCAGTCCACTCCACTTATAAACACGTTGGGTTTTAAGACATTTGCTTTGTCTGACAGGTGTTTACTTTCGAGGGCCAGTTCCTGCTGAAATTTGGGGAGAAGGGTACCAAGAATGGGCAGTTCAACTATCCTTGGGATGTGGCTGTCAACTCCGAAGGCAAGATCCTTGTCTCAGACACCAGGAACCACCGTGTGCAGCTCTTCGCGCCTGACGGCTCTTTCCTCAACAAGTATGGGTTTGAAGGGGCCCTTTGGAAACACTTTGACTCTCCCAGAGGTGTAGCCTTCAACCACGAAGACCACCTGGTGGTGACTGACTTCAACAACCACCGGCTCCTGGTCATTAGACCCGACTGCCAGTCTGCCCGCTTCCTCGGGTCTGAGGGAACTGGAAACGGGCAATTCCTCCGTCCGCAGGGCGTCGCCGTCAACCAGGAGAACCGCATCATCGTGGCGGACTCCCGCAACCATCGAATCCAAGTTTTTGAGCCCAATGGAAACTTCTTATGCAAATTTGGTACACAGGGGAGCGGCTTTGGTCAGATGGACCGCCCCTCCGGTGTAGCTGTGACGCCTGATGGAGTCATTGTGGTCGTTGACTTTGGAAATAATCGCATCCTCAAGTTTTAAAGTTTGTTTGTGCATTCTCAATTCTTCATTTGTCCTTCTGCAGATTTTTGAATGAAGGAAATTGATGAGAGGGAATGATAGATCAATAGACATGAGGAGGAGAGTTCCAAGAGGATCAGAGCTGATGTTGAAAGAAGGGAAATTTAAACTCTGGATGATAGTTATTTCATTGAAAATCTGATATTCATATCAAGACTCTGATAATTATGCGACCTCTACAAATTGATAATCAATAGAAAAAGAGACATAGTTCCCTTCTGTCTCAGCCGCTCTTTCCCCCTAATCTCCCCTTATGTATTCATCTCAGGGAATTTTTCACTTTTTTGAAATCTTGTACCCTCTGCTCCACACCTACCTCATTTAGCTCTTTATGAATGTACTCACAGTCAATGAGCAGAGGTTTAAGTCCAAGAAGTTTTACAAAGAAGAATGGTCTACCTCTATACTTTATTTAAGAAAGACAAAAAGGAATAGACTTTTCAGTTTGCACAGGATTAATGGAATTCTTGCTGTGCATTTGGAGATGCGAGTTAAAGTGAACCTTCTAAATGTTGAGCTGAGAAGTGCTGAGTCAATAATCGCTGTAGGGGCTGCGTGATTTATTCACATTAGAAGACTTTGTTTGGAATTGAAACTAGGGTACAGTAATGTCCTTTCATATATTTAGGATATTTTTTTGTTTTGCATTGACCCTAATGTCTCCGTGGTTCTGTGGAGTTGTCTATTTTGCCTAAGAGGAAAAAGTGAAGCAATGCCAAAACTTGATTGAATCAAAATGAGCTCAGGTCACTATTGGACTGATTTAAAACGATCAGTGCCCCACAGGCTTTCCCTCAAGCTTCACTGGCTAAAGCTTCTTCAAGTAGATTAATTAAGTAAGACATTTAAAAGACTCCCCGAATGATTTGGTCGTGCATACGCCATGCTGTCATCGTCTCTTGTAACGTATGCCTTGCTAAAAAAGAGACTAACTCTTTCATTACTATCTTCTGCATGACTGACTGAAATGCAAAGATTATTGTCAATAGATCAGCATCTCCTTCACGTAGGAGGACTCACCAAAGGTTGTTGATAATTAATCTTTGTGTTTATTAGTGATCCTAATATGGAGAGTAATTGGAGTGAATGAATGAGCACATTGATGAGGCGTGCTGTGTAACAAAACCCTGATGTGGCCACTGAGGGGACATTGATGTCAAACGAAACCCCTAATTTTACAATCCTTTGGATTTTATACTGTGGTTGAAAGCCACTCCCTTTAGTTCCTGGGGCCAGTTCGATCAGAGGACACCTTTTCATTGACGCTAGCAGACCACTCCTCTAAAGATGGAGGGCCACAGACCAACTACTGGTGTAAACCAAAGTCTGAATGAATTTCTGCACAAAGGCCAAATGGAGATTTGGCAATTACAGAAACTAAAAATCTAAATGAATGAAAAATTGCCCTTAAAATAATATTTTTAAGACGCTGTTGGGAAGTTCACATACTTCAGAGCACTGTCCGTGTTAGACTAACACAAACACTGAGTCCTTCCTGTGTGATGCCTTTGTCATTTGCCTGCAGAGACACCTGCACCAAAGAAAAGCTGTTTTCCCATCGCATTTATTGCCTATTACCCATTAAATAATGGCTCGGTTCCATCACTGCTAGAAGGACCAAATGTTCAAGGTAGCATCTCACATTGGCTTCTGTATTTGTATTACAACTATTAAGTATTAACTCTTGTTGGACTTGGCAGGGTTGAGTCCCCTTGGCCCTTCTGCTCAGTCTGTGTCCCACTGAAAGTGCTAAGACAATTCTGCTTCTGTTGGACACTTCCTCGGCCTGGAACAAATCTAGGGACCCCAAAAAACATAGCGATTCCCTTTCACCTCTGAGGAGAGAGCTTGTCTACACATAATCATTCTTGGGTTCATTTTCTATACCTCAACAATCATTTACCTCCTTTTTAAAATACCTCAGCTCCTGAATACCTCAAGTATGTCACTTCTAGCTACTGTGCATTTAAACTTTCAAATACCTCAACTTGTTACTCTTTCTGAATACCTCATTTTGTTTTATGTAAGCATACCTCATCAGATATTTATATCTTGCTAATATACCTCATTCTTTGACTCTGTGTTACAGTGTAGTACATGACTCATAGCTCTAGGACCAAAGATCACGGTACTGTTTCGTGTTGAAATAAAATTTGTAATTGCATTCATCACTCCATCTGGCAACCCTGAACAGGCTTCGGTTTGTAGAATCTACTGTACATTGCCTTTTATCCCAAAAATACCAAATATATCAGACAGAAGCATTGTGCCAAAAGGATCTGTGAGAGCTCTGTGCCAAACAGGGGTGACATTTGGACCACATTGTTATAGACGACAAATGTCATTGAACTATTATATCCTAGATACAAATGTTTAGTCGGAGCACCTGAGAACAAAACCTCCTTCTCTGATTGGATGCACTTAAGAGGGCTGGGCCCGATTGTACCTCATGATGATGATTGTCATCATCGTCATCACAATGACGAACATGCAGATTCTGCTTACAAGTCATAAGTAGAATGTAATTAGTTTTTGTGCGCCAGGGCTGAGGGGAGTAGAAAAGGCCTCTTTTAAAGAGCTAAGAACATCATGTTTGCCTTTTAGCACACAATAGTTACCTCTAATCTCACCATTCACCAACTGTTCAGTGTGGAGGATGCATGATGTTTGTGTAGGACCTCAAGTCAAGTCTAAAACTGTGGTTTAAACCAATACAACAGAGAATTGCACCTAATGGTGACAGCAGGACGCTTTATTATTTAAGTGGAGCTATTCGCACATTGATTGCAAGCCAGTTAGAGTCCACGTACCCTGCTGCTCTGAACCTAACTTATAGTGTCACCAATAAGTTTTGTTTTTTTTCTTTCCTTGGGGCTTTTCAGTATTACACCGTTTTGTTTTAATTGAGATTGCAGAATTCTATCTTTAAGATCCTTAGGTCTTCACTCTTAAAGAGGAAAAATGTATTTTAAACCTTTTTTTTGTTTTTCATTTTGTTGCATGCTTTAAAAAAAGACCTTATAAATTGATCTTCTCAGATGGGCTAGGTAGCTGATTGTGGGGATGGTTTTACCAAAATATATACCCAAAGACGTGTATGTGTGTGTGTGTGCGTGCGTGTGTTAGGATTGCATTGGATGGAGTTAGCCTTTGACATTTGTGATTGTATTTCCTGTTCTCTAGAGGCTCTGCAGAGCACAAGTTCCTGTTCACACAGCCACGCCTCAATTCCCGAGAAATCCTCCGATAAATGCAGGAGGCTGGTGTGTCCGTGGGCCATTAGTGCTTCATGTCTCTACGCCCCTCTAAGTATATCTTAACAATCTCTGTAACTTTGGAGGCTGCGAAAACCTCCCTTCTGATTCCTCTTCCTGACAATGATTAGTCCGTGCGCCAGCCATTTTGTTTTCAACCTTGCGATGGGAGCAGCTTGGTTTTTCCAGCACAATCATTTGACCTCTTCATCTTCGTAAGAGTCTTGGAAGTGTAGTGATGTGTTTAAAACAAAAAACAAAGGCAAAGCTACATCAGTTGACGTGCAAGGATGTAGACCTCCCTTTTATACAATTGTATACTCAAAACAAAACAAACTAAAAAAGTAAAAAAAATGTAGAAAGGAAAAGAACTTACAAAACTCAGGTAGTCTCAGCAGCCGTGCCCTGCTGGTGTCTCATTGTTCTCTTAGTGGTTGATGTAGTGTTATGACGTCTCAGTACTTCTCTAATTATTTTGTGTGTCCATTTACATATATGAAAACAAAAACGCATAATTTCTCAAATTGCCTTTGACTAGATTCCCCCTGATTACTACTTTGTTTTTCTCTTCTCAATTTTGCTTTGTTTTGTTATTTTCCAACGAAGTACAAATTCCTCACACCACTCGATGCTCATCGGCTCTTTTAGAATGTATTTTGTGAAGAAAAGGGTTCGATGGCGTCTTGTTGACGCTCGCTTGCTACAAACCAGCCGCTGACGGGGTTCCGAGACACAGCGGAGCCGCTCGCTGTGAGGCGTTCCCTGCCAGCAAAAGCAAACGCAGTATGTGGAACACGCAGCGGCCGACCGTGTCTAATTTGACCGAATCCACGCTCCTGTTCCCGTTGTGTCTCGTTCCCGTAGCGGGCGGTTTGTGTTTGCGCGCCGCAGTTGTGTCGTCTGAGCAGAAATCCACTGAATGTATCCTCGCAGTCCAAGATGCAGAGGGAGCCAGCGTGGCCAGCCGAGTTTAGCTGGGTGCTGCTGGCACTTCCTCATTCAGGCCGCTGTGTGGGTGGGTGTGCGTCTGTGTGTGTGTCTGTGTGTTTGTTCGTTAAACAGTGTGTGTGTGTGTGTTTGCCAGCACACCTCTCCGCACTCATGTCGTGCTGAGTGGAAATGCAGATGTTAGGTCTTCAGTCTAACTAAATGAGGCAGAGGAGACTAAAATATATTTGCCACCTGCTGCTCTCTCTGTGCTCTGTGGACTTTAAACATTTCCTATGCAGTTTCTTTTGTTTGTTTTTTGTTTACACTTAAATAAAGTTTTATTTCTTTGACTTCAAACTTTGCTGCTGTTTCTTTTCTTCCTAAACTACATGAATTAAAAATGAAGCCTTTAACGGTGCCAAGTGATCCGATCTGTGTCATTTGGTTTTTTGTGAGTTGTAGACAAGTGGTGTAGAATAAATCCCAAACCGTTGGACAGCAACTGGTTTGAGTGGTTTAATTCATCTGCAAGTGAATATTTTATTATATTTGACCTTATTCTAATGAAAAGAACAGTACAGGTCTAATAACACTGAGTGTATTTGCATTAATTCTCTCTGAGCTCTGACAGCTGAAGTAAATACTTACCTGATTGAACCTTCTCCTCAAAGGTCAGAGGAGAGCCATGATCTCATGTTGAAGAGCATTTTATTATTCATAGGCAGTGTGAGTTCAATTATTAATGACCAATCTAAAACCAGGCAGGCATTTTCCTCAGGGACAATAAGCTGCATGAGACTCGTAGCTGTAGTTTCCTGTCTTCACAACTTGATGTCAGCATTGCTACATACTATGCATCGCTACCTTCCGCCTCCAGCCGGTTACATGTGGGCTAATTACCGGATGTTCCAGTCGTATGATGCACAATTTATTCAGATCAGGAGGGTCTAAAGCCCCCGTGTGATAAACGGAGGTCACGGGACGATAAGTGGCTCTGGACGGAGGTGAGCCGTGCACAAGCGCAACGACAACGACGGCCCCCGACGCTGATCAAACGCCCGATCTGCACCTGAACGCGTGAGGCCCCGGCAGATGGAAGGGAGGTCCTCGGCCGCCGCGTGTGCGCTGTATGTGTGCGAGTGGCCGTACGGGGCTCTCAGAGGAGCCAATTAACTGTGGCAGACTGAGGAGCAGTCACAGAGCCCACACATCCAGATTGTTTGGCTTTGGTGGTGGCACAAACCTGCCTCCTCACTCACTCACTCACTCAGTGGCTGAACCTAACTGCACTGTGCATGCGGAAAAGTCACAAGCTCTTCAATAAGATGCTGTAAACGGTGACACTAACCCACCAGCACTGTAAATTAACAATGCCACCACATCACACCATATTAAGGAATAACACATGTTAGCAGGTAGTGACACGGGTGAGCAAATGGCTGCAGGGCCCGCTGAAGGCCACACAGCGGTTATTTTTACCCCGTGTACGAGTTTTCATTCAAATGCAGGAGTTCGGCTGTGTGACTCTCTGCCTCCACTTGACTCCGAGGCACCAATTTGTTGGTGTGAACAGGAGGCGCGCTGGGACAATACTGAATCATTCATGTGCAAATATTGAACATATCGTGTCATGAATGATTCACGTGCGCGCGGACACGCGCGGGATTAATAATTGAAGCAGACAGTAAGCGAGAGACATGCGATCCTGAGTAGGTGCTGCCCTCCTACCAACCGCCCCCCCCCGGGCGTGAACTGCCTCACGCAGTGACTCTCCGTCAGTTTAACACAGGACGGAGTTTAGAGGAAACGTCCCAACGTTGACCTGAGCGGACTCGGACAAGCCGATGCACAGCGGAGTCTGACGGAGAGAGTGACGTAGCTGAGACCTTCCACCTCCAAGGCGCCGTCATACCCAACTCAAGCCTGCTACTGAGGAGAGAAGCAGCAGAGAAACAGGACGCTCTGTTCGCCCAGAAACAACCAAAACTCAGCCCTGGACAAGTGATAATGAGGCTTTTCCTGCAGAAAATTAACAGGAAGCATCACTTTGTTAACCCATGTTGAGGGTTTTAGATCAAATATATTTGAAGTCTTACATGAGCTGGATTCTAGTCATTTAGTCTCCTATAACCGATGTTTAGAGGAGAGTCATGTACGTGTGCACAGCGTCGTTCTGCTGCCTGTTTCATGGCTGTGGACCGACATGCAGGGACAGATTCCGCTCTGCGGGCGCTGAAGACGAGGTGCTAAAGTCCTCCTTATGTCTGGCAGCGGCTGTTTATTCTCTGCCGCTGACGCCGGGACGATTTTCGCCCCCATTAGCGCGTGAGTGTGAGGTTTCTGGCCGCTCTCGGCCTCACCTGGAGTCACAGTGGGTGGTCTCACCTCTGCGCCCAGGCGGATGGAGGTGAGTCTGAGTCACGACTCGGCTCACAGTCTTCCAGGAGACAGACGCTGCTCAGACGTAGCAGCCGATGGACGCTGGGCAACTTAATGCAGGCCCGCTTTTCATTTTTAGATGAATTAGATCATGACATCTTTTTTTCTCTTCTTCACTTCCTGTCAGGGAGTCATGGCAACCCCACTACGGCAGCATCTTCAGGCAGAATGTGATCGAATGTGGGGGCTCACACACCGACGCCTTGTAACCTCAAGTTTTGTCTGCGCTGACCACTAGTCTGTCTGTCTTCATGCATCAGGGAGTACACACACACACACACACACACACACACACACTATTATGAGACTGATGACCATGCAAAGCGACAGATGTAAGATGGAGCCATGTAGGGGCTCATTGACCTCATCTGTGTCCTGGGCGCCGTGCTCGCTGGCGCAGATTACCTGCCCGTCCGCCCCACGAGTCCTCCCAGTGACATGAGACAGGCTGGATCACCACATCCCGTCCGCCGATGTGACCTCTCCCCTGCCCGCACACCCAAGTCCCTTCATGCGTTTCATGTGCATCGGAGGAAACACCACAGAGGAAGAAACAATATGTTCAACTGTGAATCCTAAGAGAGAAGCAGCCTGTTACTCTGACGTGTCCAAAGGGACCACATGCGGTCGGAAGAAACCAAAACCAAAGGTCAAAGCACTGACCCCTACAACCACTGCAGGGCATTAAATAGATTATTACTGTATGGTGTCATCCAGCTGTGCTGATGTTATCGTTCATGCATTTGTTTCTCGGCAGCAGCGACTTCCATGTTGCTCTTCACGTTCCATGTCACTCCTCGTTCTTTCCCTTCATCCCCCATTCATTCATGGAGTCATCTCTTTTAATGAAAGCACGTCTCCCTCTCTGACGACAGCAGAAGACCCAGTGGTGAAACGCATCAAAGTTCGTTTCATGTCGAGGAGCCGGCGCTCTGTCTCTTCATCCCGAGGCTCTGATTGGCTTTAATAAATGAACATGTTTAAGACTGGCCTATTTCGGTCATCTTAACTATCATCAGTGTGTGGGGGGATTCGCTTATTCAAGCTGTAAACGGGTGCACCCAAGTTGCAAGAGGCCAAAATAGTACTCAGCAAAGTCACACGGACTGGAGGAGACTCTTCTGACAGGGGACACGTGGGTCAGTTTGACGTCTCAGACACGGACGGAGCCCTGAGGGCGAATGACGCGCACACGCGTCTAAAAGTCATGTGACAGCGTGATAAGAGCCTGGAACGGCCGCCGATGCAGTCGATAGCAGTTAGTCACAGCAAACACGATGCTGTTGGCTCAAGCGGTCGATGCAGAGGTGCAGCAGGGCCCCGAGAAGCATCTGAAGCACCTGGTTTGTTCATTTCCCCGCTTTATAATTTGATTACGACCAAATAACAGAGTGTTGGTGTTGGGTAGAATATTAGGATTTTAACATAGCATCACATTAAAGATGAGCCTGACTGAGATGCGTTACGTAACACAGGGAACTAAAGCTGACACTGACAGCTTCATGTAAATACGGTGAATTATTAATTCCTAAATCAATAGGAAGTCAATCAGGTGAACAGCCGAAGGGGCAGTTAATGAGCGGCGTCCATCTGCTCTGCGCACGAAGCCACTGTCAACTTACATGTCAGGCATTTATTAGACTCACAACGGGGAAATGAAAGCCTTGCAGAGTAACTCGCGTCTCAATGCCTCTCCGCTTCTCCCTTTCAGCAGAGGAACAAACGAGCGCGCGCGTCGCAGCCCAACAGACGGACACGTCTCCAAAAACGCACGCACCGACTCCTCGGAGCCAGCATTTGTCAGCGGACGCCACAATATCAGCGACGCCTCCCGGCCCCATCAAATATTGAAGCCGGGTTCATGAAATATGTACCGGCTTAACAATGCGCTGTTGTTTCTGATGATGCTCGTCTGAATGACGGCCTGCGGAGGCCACGGACGCCAAGACGTCCGTCAGCCCCCAAACGGTTTCCAGCGGCTTTGCCTCGTGCGTTCACTCACTTTTTCCCTGCGTTACTATTACGCTGCTGTCACCGGCTCCCTGTGATTATCAGTCTGACATACAGCAATAATTATCCCCCACTCCTGACACTGTATTTAATTACATGCGCTCATCAGTTCCAGGTCAGTGCAGCCAGTCACCTCTTCTTACAGTCATGTTATGTGAGATATTATATCTCGTCTTGTCCATTTTCTAATGACCGTCTTCATTTTCCGATTTTTATTCCTCCCCTGAGTCGATCCCCCTCTCCCCTGTTCCCTCGTCTCCTCGTCTCCGCGTCTCTCGCAAAAGCCGGTGATAAAAACTCTAATGAAGACCAGCGAGACTTCTTAAAGGCGAGTCAGCGTTGGGATCTGGCCGAAGGCCCGAACGATGACGTGATGATTCGGCCGTATTTTGACTTCCATCGAGCCGAGGAGCACGGGGATCAAGAGATTCCAAGCGTCTCCTCCGTCTCCGCTGTCAGCGGTGACGAAAAGCGATGAGACGCTGTCGGGGGGACGACGTCAGGGCATTTTTAAAGATCCAGTTATGGATTGATGTGCGTTATTTGCATGCACCGTGTTTAATCTTTCAGTCGGAGGGGCTGAGATCCCTGATGACTGGTGGCACCGCACCACGGGATCGTGTGCAGGAAAAGGCTCCTGGGCTGAAGTTAAAAATTTAAGATGTTGACTCTCAAGTTGTGCTGAACGTCACCTCAGTGAAGTATCTCTGACTCGTGCTGGGGTTGTAAAGTACACGGGCTAAACGTGTCATGAAGTTAAGGTTTCTTTCTGAAGCTCATCCAGTTTGGTTTTGTTTTGTGCCAGACACAAAGATCTCATCATTCCCTCCTTCTAATTAACAGCCTCTTGGTTCACACTGAGTTTGGTTCTGTGTGTTCCACTATCAGGTTTCAGCACTGTGTCTGATACTGGACAGCTTTGCTCAATTGTAAGGTATCAATTCTTTTCATGCAAAGCTATATATAATGTGAAAAATGTAAATGTTGGGAGAACATACATGTTTGTATATGCACACAAACAAATGCACCGGCTTTAGTGAATAACATATATTCATATACAGTATTAAAATCATGTCAGTGAATAAAGGAAGAATAAACTAAATCATTGGCAGAAGCTAATGAAAATGCTTCACTAGCTGAACAACTAACACATATTTTACTATTTTTGTAATCTAATGCTTTATCTCCTAAAGTGTCAAATATCTTTGCACAGATCTTCCAGTAATTTGGTTTAACAGTCAATAGAATCAGTCAATGTTAGCTGTAAGTGGCAACAATTTCCTAATTTGACTTCATCACTGCCTGATACATTTGAGTGACAAACAAACAAACAAACAAATAAACACAAGGCGTGATTCACGCAGTTCTAAACCTTTGTAGGAGCGTAACCACTGTCACGTCTAGCGAGCGCCCGGGCCGTCGTTAGCTCCGTTTGAAGGAATGTGTGTGGAAGTGTGCGTCCCCCAACTGCTTGTGGATGGAGCCATCTGGGAGATGGGCGTCTTGGCTCCCCCGAGCTCGTCTGTCAGGCTTTAGCGCTGCCTCTCGCGTTTGGCTGCGCCTCTGTGGGATTCTCTGTGGACTCAGGTTGCTTTTTCTCCGTTTGCTGCCCGTCGACCACACCATTCTGACTAATGGGAAGCCTGTGGAACGGATAGCGGTGACTCGGCGCAGGGATATATCTCACTTTACAGCCGCAGGTGTCGCCCCTCGGATGCTTGGCTAAAAGTCGCATTTTGCAAGAATAACATCAAGCTTTAGTGTTGTTTTTAACAAATCATCCAGTTGAGGTGCTTTATGTGTGTACCAACATGCGCTCGCATATGCAGCCTATTAATCTTATTTCTTCTCCAACTCAAACAACTTTGCCAAAGTAGGAAAAGTCCTCGTTTGCCTGACGGATGATAACAATTACAGCCTGTATTGTTGTTTATTGGACCAAGTGGTGAGGAAGCACCAAATGTTAAGTACAGTACATATCCCATTAGAGATGTATAATCGGATGCAGCCGAGCAGCTGATCTTACGTCCTTACGACGGTCTAATCAGACCTTTCCTGGAAAGTGAGCGCATACCTGGCGACGTGGAGAAGTGAGAGAGGAACGAGACATTCTTTAATTCTAATATGTAAACAGGATCCAGGTGCGCTGGAGACAGGCAGAAGAGGTACCATCTGTTTATCCAGACAAGGCATGCCAAATATGAAATATTCATTATGATTCATAGGAGCACACAGACATACCATGCATACTGTATTTCAGCTGGGCCCGGGGCTTTGTGCATCCATATGCAATGAGCTGGGAGGTGCATGCACCTGTCAGTGTGTGTGTGTGTGTGTGTGTGTGTGTGTGTGTGTGTGTGTGTGTGTGTGTGTGTGTGTGTGTGTGCGCGTGGTGGCCAGTGTGCTCCCATAAATGACTGTATGGATTTAAGTGAGGCCTCTGTCACGGCTGTGTGACTAATTCCTCCAAATCAGCTCCGATTATGATCATTTAGTGTCTCATTACTAGACCTTGTTACGTAAAAATGGAGAAAAGCCGAACCCGAAGGTAAAAGCCGAAACCATTTCTAACAAGTATTTTATTCAACTAAACTACCTTTTAATGAATTGATTGTTTTAATTAATAACAGCCGTAAATCCAGATAGTGGAGCCTGTGAAGGCTGGAACCTAATCCATCCATTCAAACTCATTTTCAGTTCATCATGATTGCATTATGGGGAATTTAGAATCCTTTTGGGCTTCAAAGTCATTATTTTGACCAACTCAGTAAAGTGATGGATTCTGAAGTCGCATCCTGGCATCCTCCACCGCCACCAGTCACACCTGCTGAGCTAAATATCTGTTGTGTTCAGGTGCCACGCTGTGAAACTGGCCCTCGGGCGCCGAGTCTCTCCTCAGAAGCGCTCGTGAAAAGTGTGACATTTCCGAGGAGCAAACACACTTTGTCTCCGCCGTCAAACGCAGCCAGGACGACTTCACACCCGAGCTTTGAAACGCCACGCCGCGCGTCTCAGCACGGCTGAATCAGAGCCGCTCGGTCACGCCGTTGGACGGCTTTCAGGCGCTGAGCTCGCAGTCGAGTCTATCGCCGACACCTGTGATCTGCCACCGCGTCACCGAGCGAGGCTCCCCCCAGACCTGCCCCCCCCCTCCCTCCGCGGATGCTGCGTATCTACCCGTGCAGTCAGCCCGGACATGTTTCTTCAGGTAATTGCCAAATTCGTGTCACATTGCGACTCTGAGCGCTCGCGGAGCCAAAGCTGCCAAACGGCACTAGCACATAATGAATTATAATTCCTGTGGGAGGGAGAGAAGGAGGCTGTGTGTGTGTGTGTGTGTGTGTGTGTGCGTGTGTGTGTGTGTGTGTGTGTGTGTGTGTGTGTGTGTGTGTGCGTGTGTGTGTGTGTGTGTGTGCGTGTGTGTGCGTGTGTGTGTGTGTCGGGGGACAACAACAACAAGTGCAGGAATGAATGACAAGCCAAGGGATCAATAGTTTTGGTGACTGACACTAATTTCTTCACTAATGTGAAGGTAAAAAAAACAAAAGCGTCAGCGTCGCTCAGACTCAGCTCAGCTGGCAGGGAATCACTGTGACATAACAGAGCCGACACAGGCCGCGGTCTGCTGCCGCTTGTGTTTGTGGGTGCACATCGGAGGCGACTCTGACGATGTAGGCGTCAGATCGCTCGCGTCTACGAAGTCTCAGTGGAGATATAGCAGCATATGTCAAACAGCACTTTTACTGCAATGTGCGTCTACTGTGATGAATCTAACACATGCATTACAGTATGTGACTTCGGTCGATTTCCGAATCCAATCACAGCGTCTGTAACAAGTGACATATGAAGCTCACGAGCATCAGTCCATGAGGTTCCTTGTGTCCAGTGGTGACATTGTTTCAAGGTTCTCATCGTCATCCACAAAGCTCATATAAAACACCTACTAATTCATGATTAACAAGACAGTCGTTGTTGTTTCCAGCTACAAACGTAAAAAAACCCACACTGCATCTCCTTCACACACGTACAGTAACAGTATGTTTTGTTTTCCCATGCAAATAATTTATGCAGTGGAAATCAATATTTGGTTACTTTGTTAAAGTTGTTTTTGAGATGAACTCAGGAAATCAATAGCGATGGCTTGTGGCAGGTTTACATCTTGGCAGATAATGGCTGTTTATCTCCTTTAATTGGCCGATTCCTTCTGTATCGCAGACAAACTCACGGAAAACACACAACTACACAGATTAGAATGATGAGCTCTGTTTGCGTTTAATATTTAATGGCCTGTGCTGCCTAATGAATTTGTGCTTTTCTGCTATGATGCGATGGAGCAACAGGACAGTGTGTCTCTCTGTGGCCATGTTTGATCTCTCCAACAGGTGCCAGACATTGATTGATTGATTGATTGATTGATTGATTGATTGATTGATTGATTGATTGATTGATTGATTGATTGATTGATTGATTGATTGATTGATTCTTACCCAACAGACTGAAGCGTACTGATCAGCGCCATCTATATGCAGATGTGTCTGTATCGTTACCAAGGTAACCACTGAGGGAAACAGAACCTAACCATGGACCATCTGAAACAAATACCTCTTTACTGTAATTATAAGAAACTAAACACAGTGTTTATTGACATCTATTTAAAAGTTGCCGTACAGTAGGTTCCATTCTGTGAGATGAATATTTAGGTTTGGCCACGAAGAGTCAGAGCCGGATGTTAGTGCTTGTTCGAAGCCGCCTCGTTAATTAGCGACTTTGTTGAAGTAAGAAGGCGACGCTGTTGCGGGGCTGTTGCGGCGTGGCCGATGAAGTAAACGCGAGGCAACCGGGTCGTCGCGGGGAGCTTCTCCCTGCGTGACGCTCGGAGGGAGCAAGAATTTCACTCTCCCCTGTCAGCGGTGACACTCCACGGGACCATCTATAATTCAGCGCGAGGAGAGCCAGACGAGGCACGAGGAGGGAGAAGCGGCTCCCGCGCCTCGCGCCGCTAATGACGGCCTCGGCTTCAGGCGCGCAGGTGACGACGTTCCCCGCGCGCGCCGTTCCAGAGGCGAGAGCGCCGATGACGTCACCGCGGCCGTCCCAAACATCTTCGGTGATTAACTTGAGTCTTTCGCTCTCGTTGTGTCTCATGCTGCGTCTTCATCACAAGCCTTTTAATTGCCCCCAGTTTCGAAGTGTACCATGATTTAATGAACATTCATCAAATTAATTGGAGGCAAAAATGAAGGCTGCACATGTACACAGAAACGTAGCGCTACAGCACGTGACACGTGGCACGCGCTACTTCCACTGAATCAGGCTTTGTCGGAGAAGCTGAGGGGAGATTGTTTGTTGGATTGTGGGTTTATTTTAACCGAAGCGAAAGAGTGTTGTGTTTTTTGATAATAACACTTTTGAAAAGTAGGAAGAGTTGCTCTTCTGCAAGAAGTTACGAAGCAAAAAGCTGGAGATGAGAAACTGTGGGCTAAAAACTGACCCATATATGAAATTGAGGCTCATATTTATGTTTTTAAACAATCCCGTATTAGAGTCTGGACCAATATTAATCTATTTGCTCTTACTGATGTAATGGAATGTAACTTCAGGAGACTTCACAACGCGACTGATGAATATGGAATACTTGTGGTGGACGTAGTGAAGTAAGCAGATTAACGTGGTCCCCCTCTGTTATTAACGTCTCTTGCATCATCAGCCTACATACAGCGGCCACATAAAGGAGCCTCCCCCAGAGCTGCAGCGGCTGTCAGCCACTATTTAACCACCGACAGGCTGTGAAACATCACCCGTTTCAAAGTTCCAGTGGGCGTAGCTTTGATGAAGGCGACGGATGGGACAGGTTTGATTGACACCCGCTGAACCTCGTTAGTACGTCAAAACAAGGTGGTTCCCAGTTTGACCTGTTTTCTGACTGCTTCGCTCTCAGAAATATCAGAGGTCGAGTCAGTTTTTCCATATGTACAGAATCTATATTTGCAGCTGACACAACCTATGATGGTGGATGTTTAAAGGCTGTAATTTTCATCTTTTTCTTAGAGCTGCCTGTTTTTCACTGCAGTTCCTGCAGTGGAGCGTTAACTTTCTTATAGGTTAACGGATCAACTACAGTCAGCTGAAATGTTCTAACATGAACAGGTATCAATAATAAAATGGGGATACAGGAAAAATGACTTCATACACTGAGTTGTGTAAAAATGCTCAAATAAGTTCAAATAACAAACTGATAATAAAACACTGAAATGTTTCTGAAGCTCCAAACGCATGTGAAGCAATGCTTTCATCAACCCTATAGCACGGACGGCTCTGTGAAGCTCGGGATCTACCAGAGCTGAAGTTTCAGGCCCATCTTTTAATAACGAAATGCTCCTTCAGGTCGCCCACAGTCATCTGCTCTCTTATTTGCCCCGTCATTCATGCTACTCTTCTCCATTTGATTCGTATCAATCTCCTCTCATTTCTCCCATTTTCTTGCACATTCTCATTTTCGGTCGATCTAATTCCTGTCAGTAAATCACTCAGAGAGAGGTGTGAGATAAATCCAAATTAAATAGGGGCTTTATTACAATATTTGCAACTTCTGTGTTCATTTGTGTGTCTGTCACCAAAGATGAAAACCCAGAGAACAAGAAGATTTGAGCTATTTGCACATGGTAATACGTGTGACTGTCTCCATCACAATGGGCCCGCGGGGACGGGTTCGGCCTCATCCACCCGTGTGTCAGAGCAATCTATGGGAAGCACACGGTGTTATAGGTCTTCCTGTCCTGTCCATACGAGTGCTTAATCTCATGGGAGATTGATTCACACGCCACAGAGAAGTCACTTGAAGCCCTGCAAAGAGAATGGAAAAGCTCCATGTGTGCAAATGAGTCCTGCGCATCCAAAAGAGAGAGGAGGCAAATCACCGAGGGTGGAACGACTTCAGCTCCTCCAATCAAGGATTTCTACTAAATGAAATTGATTTTAATATATAGAAGTGAGAGGAGAAGCAGCAGCTGAAGACAACTCTGTAAGAAGATAGTGTGTAAAAATAGATTTCATAAACCCAGACGTAACAACTGTAACAGAAAACGGTCAGGTATTTCTTGACCTTGTGTATCTTTCCGTGTGTGTGTGTGTGTGTGTGTCCGCCTCTAAACACAGCTGAGTGTCCAGGTGTCTTTTTCACAGCACACTTGAAGCTGAATTCATTGAGACCTAAGAGCTGCTGCATCCACACACCAGCACACGCACGCGTTTGAATTCATCATTAAACAGAATGGGCTGTGTGTGACTGCGGCAATAACACCTCTCCCCATCTCACGGCCGGTGCTATTGATTAGGGTCTGCTGACAGAGCTTCACAAGGGTTTTAATTGTATTTTATTTTATCATACCTAATTCACATTCTCCTTTTAATGTTCTCTGGGCCATTTTCTGGGCCTTCCATGGTTTGTACTAATACGGGATGTGATGAAAAACACATCATATAGTATGTGATGAAACAACGTCAAAGTATGTGGTGACATTTGAATTCTGCAATAAATATATATTTTAGCATTTGTCAGTCATAGAAGGTTAAAGCTGGTTCAGCTTATTCAAGCTAAGACATTTTTTTCTTACCTTTGTGCTGACAATGGGGAAAATCTACAATGAAAGGATGCAAGTTCACGGAAATGACGCATTTTAGTTTTTTTTTTTAGTATTTGAAGATGTGTTTGTTGTTTGAGCTTTATTTTGCCCCCCCCCCCAACACACACTTGGACTTTCAGACGCACCTTCAGTGGGACTTGAGCCCATGATTTCACTTTATGGTAGTTTGCTTTTGGTGTCGGCTGCCACTTGACCAACTACAGCATCTACTGTACAGTAAGCAAAGAAAGAATTAGATAAATTAGAGTTTACAAGGTGATGCATATTAATATTCAATTAAACTACTTCAGATTTGATGTTGGAATTCGACCCTTTAAATAAAAGTCACTCACTCTAACCATTGACCTGCAGAACCAATGAGCTCCTAATTCTGATCAGTTATGTGGCTTTAACTGATCGATTGCATCAAACTGTAGCTGTACTAAAAAAAGTAGAATACGTGTTATATTATAGTATCCAGTTAAAAAAGTCATAGTATACTGTACAGATTTCTCCATCATCCAACAACAAGCTGCAGATTTTTAAATTATCAGACGCTGCGGCTCCAGCAGATTACACCAATGATATGTTGTAATCGCGTCTATTTATGCTCGTCATCTTCTTGCATTTGTGTTGTACATGTACTGCACAGAGATGTCGCGGAGTTTAACACGCGCAACAGGTACATTCATCCCAATTAAAATATGAGCCTCGAAGGTAAAGTGTCGTTAGTGCATGTTTCTGTGTGAGGCAGTGTCTCGGAGGCTCCCGCATTAATAGAGCCATGCATTATTTAGCGTGTTTACCAACGCTGCAGCATCAGAGTCTCCCCGTGCTTTGGCTCTCATTTCTTTCTCTGAAACCTCCTAACTGTCAGAAAGGAGACGGCCGAAGGAGCGTTTACAGTAAACCCGCACTCTCCGTCCAGATGTGTGATGGATGCATTCAGTTAAACTGAGACCCCACAGGGGAGCGGGATGTTCACTCGCCTACACTTAGTTGCCACAGAATAATCCCGTTCAACCGGTCGCCTCAGGGTTGAAACGAATGACCAAAAGTAAATATCTAACTGCAGAAACTCGGACAAAAACGGACGAACACACATCTCGCGCACACGCCTCCCACACCACATGGTTAATTAATTCTAATTTGAACGGCCGTGGCCTCACCTCCTACACTCGTGCCTTCTCACGGTGCCTGGAGAGAAGCGTTACAGCATCCTGAGAGCGCGAGGAAGGAAGGAAGGCTGTCTGGAGCCGACGCACGACTGCCAGTTTCAAGAGACGCCGCTGAGCGAGAGGGGTAACGCTGGTGAGTGACAGCCGGTAGTTGTGGCCCAAAGTTCAGCGGGCAGACTGGGAACTGGCAGCCAGAGGTAGTTAAATGAGATTTTGCTGATTTTAATATTAGGGAATGGTGTAAACACACTGGGGCTCTGGATTTGTACAGACATGAGAGACGCTTCCAACAGGTCGGCCAATAAAATCAAATATAGCTCAGATCAGAGTAGTGTCTGATCAACAGGATATATGTGCAACTGTACCTCATTAAGAGATCTGCTCCTCAGTCACTGATGCATAAGCAAACATCCACAGTATTAAAGTTACCTGACACGTGACTTTTAAATCTTCTCTGTTCGAGGCTCCCCGTCGATAATTGGCTCACTGATGCGTGAGAGCCGTGAATGTACAGATGTTAAATAGCTGAACTCTATCTTTGGGGGAGTGTTGGAAGTGTGACAAAGTCCAACGCCTGCTCAGTGTGTGTACTGGGCGAGTGTAAGCTCCTTCATTCTTCCCGATTCCAGCCGTAAAATCATTCTCACGCTTTGGTGTCTTTGGGCCGTTCACACCTAGAAGCCTGAACAGAATGTAGAATAACTCTGCAGCTCTTTCAGATATACTGTATCACGGATCAAATTAATATAATAGAAAAAGCGGGAATTTACAGGATTCGTGGCACTTAAATAAATCCATTCACCACTTCATTACCACTTCTGATTCGCTGTGTCCCATGTCTGCAGAAGTTGCACTTCTCCGGTCTGTCCACGGCGCCCGAGCCGTTTTTTTTCCCGCCTGGAGCTAATTTTGAGGTTTTCCTGTAGCATCGCTGTATCGCTGTGGTACGATTGCAGCATAAGAGAATATGCATCATTCATCAGCTTGTGTTCTCATTGGCTGGGGGAGTATGTGCCAGCCAAGCAGAGTAGGTGTTCATGAATTATGCAGATTTGTGTTAATAACTCCTGAAACAGTGGCAAATCTGGGCTTATAGAAGATAGACAGAATTAGGGGAATCTCAGCAATTTAGCGCGAGGTGAATACGGGTCAAAGATACCTACAGGTCTACATAAGTACATGTGTACTGTGTACTGAGGAACTGAACATTAACACCTACAGGCGGTGGCTACACCCCAACAAGGGCGGACCCCCGCGACCCACCGTGGCACAAACCCAGAGCCATCAGGACTCTGAGGAGCAAAGCATCCTCGTCGCCATGGAAACCGTAAGAAGACGGGTATCCGAAGACAATTCTCAGGTCCTTAGGACTGTCAAGAGATCCAACAACACAGCATCCAGATGCAACAGAAGGAAGGAAACTTGTTGACATAAGCTTCAGTACTGTTTCACTAGCATTATAGTAATATTTACCTTTATTTTAAAGACGTTTTGGTGGATCTCATAAACACTCACATGGACGCCCACAGAGAAAGGCACCACATAAGGTCCTTCAAAACTTCATCACGGGGGGAGCAATAGAGAAGCCATTCGCGTCTAAGTAGAAAATCCCTCTCCCAAAAGAGCTGGTCAATCTGTGTCCACTTTGTCCCAGGCCCACATCACACTTCCACCAGGAGGACACAGGGGACACAGACCCATCAGCCGATGGCCTTTCTGCCGAGCCTCAGGTGAAACCACACTGGAGGAGAAACCACACAGATTTACTCAGAGTCAAAAGCTACTTGAAAGATATAGAAACATTTTGAAGAAAGATTGCGGCGTCTATTTCCAGGTAAATGAGTCAGGACGGAGAGGAGAGGCTCAGTTACAGCCCATCCACCGCTCTGTTCCACAGGGTTCGAAGGCACACTCTAAAAATATTAACTTTGGACTAATTATAAAAATTTATTAGCAGTACAGTAAGTTGGTTTACTGTTCAGCAGTACTTTTAAACGAACCACTTTTAATTACTTGTATAATGGATTGTGCTGTAAGTCGTCGTTCATCTGGCCTGTGAACAATTTAAGGAAACTGACAAGGTGTTATTGATATTAATAGAAGCCCCGCACTAGATCCTGTAAGTGTGATTATTTGTTATTTATGTGCCATCACATCAGCTCTTGGCCCATAATTCACTGTAATTCAAACAGGAGGGGAGCAGTACTTTGTCCCTGTCTATGAGTGTATGAATGGAGCTTCACAGGCTTCTCCTCTTCCTACCTGTCACCCATTTATCTCTCCTAATTAGGCGGCGGCAATAAAACACGCGTGTCCCGCCCTCCCATGATTATTCCCCAGCGCGTCTTAATCTTACTTAACGGCCTCACTGATGCCACGTTTTCTCGTCGGCATTATCTCAGCGTGTACAGACAGCGCCGGTGCCGTGACAGACGTCCTAATCCTGTCGCGCCTCATTAATAAAAACATTAACTCGCAGCACTTGATCGATAGCTGTTGACTCAAGCGGGGCCGATTGGCCACACCTGCGTGATCGATGAGCCGAGTTAATCCTGCGTGATTAGAGGGAGACAGGGGACGGGGGGGTGGGGGGTGATAGGTGGACGTGTCTCCGTTTGACCTCAGTCACTCCTGAAATAAAGAAAATTGAAAGGAGATCCTCATCTCTGCTTCTGCTCACTTTCTCAGCGTGAGCATCCACTGACATGTGATGCATGCGTGGGTGTGCAGAAATACGCCCGCCCGCACAAGCCTGACCACGGAGACCCCCCCCACACACACACACGCGCGTACATCCTCCTCGCAAGAATATTTCCAGAAAAACTGAGGAACTTTTCAATATTTAAACAGTAGTTTAAATCTATAGGTTTTATCTGTGTGAGTCACCTAAACACACAACACAGAGGTAATGATGCCAAATGTTATGGTGAGCAAACACACAATAAAAGTGTGGCACGCTGTACTGTCAGGCTCCACATGCACACAGAGGAATACACAGGATGTAACACACACACACACACACACACACACACACACACACACACACACACACACACACACACACACACACACACACACACACACACACACACACACGCTCATCGTGTGCTGAGCTGAGCGGGGAGTATAAAAGGGGCTTCCTTCCAACTCAGCGGAGAAGTGCTCTCCTCACTCTCACACACTCCTCTACGCGACGAACGTCTTCTGTCAAGGTAGGTCTGCCCTCTGTTATTTAACTTGACACGTTGCACATTTGAATCTTTTTAAAAGCAGTTTTGCACAGATTTATTTGTTGTGAATGGATGTTTTTTCTGGCTCATCAATAGACCGAAAATGAGGCAGTTTTCATAAAAAAACATGCTGCTGCGCACGGGAGATCACAGAATCACTTTAAACGTGACAACAGGAGATTTCATGTGTTTTATTCTGAAAACCCTGACCTTGATCTCGACTTAATGAATGAATCCAGATTGCGGTTGGACCTGCACAATGCATCAGGAGTGACCGCAGCTGTTGTGTTACGCGCTGTGCCCCTGGATCGGTGTGAATATGCTGCTCTGACTCACGCGCCAGTGCTGTGAAGTGACAGTTGTCTGACAGTGCAGACGGTCCCAGTGCTCCCAGTGCTCCCAGTGCCTTGACTCCTCTCTCCTTTCAGATGACTGCAGGGCTGTGTGTGTGTGTGGTGCTGGTTGTCCTGTGTACGAGCTGTTCGGGGCTCCCGCTCTCCCCTCAGCCTCTGGACGGGGGCCGCCGCTCCCTCCCCCCCTCCTCCCCCTCCGAAGGTACGGTCGAGCCCCTCCGTTAACGCGTGACACCGGTCTTCGGCGTCTGACATCTGCTCTTGTTTGCAGCCCTCCTCGAGGCTGGCAGCCACAGCTCGGGGGGACCCCACCTCCGACACAGGCGCTCTGCCCCTCAGCTGAAAGCCCTCCCCGCGGCTGACGAGGACCCCAACTCGCGGGCGAACCTCAGCGAGCTGCTGGCGAGACTCATCTCCTCCAGGAAAGGTGCGTGTTTGTCCGCGTGCGCCTCTGCTTCTGTGCCCGTTTGCATGTTGTTAGGAGGTCATCGCCGCTCCACCTGCGAACCCTCGAAGGCGCGAGCACATCTGGAAACATCTGGAAAACACAATAATTAATTTACAGAGACAAGTGCCTCCCCCCCTCCTCCTTCCTCACTCCTGCTAATTACTAGAATCAGCGAACAGTTAGCTTAGTAAAATGAATTAGCAGCACTGAAAGGCTTTTGTGGTTTGAAAAAGCGTGTATTAGTGGGTGCTGCCTTCCGGCCACTCTCCTCGCAGCATCTCATTTATTCCCTATCTGATTCCCAGTAGCTCTGGGTTTTCCTTCCTTTGATGCTGACACCACAAACCCTCGACCCTTCCTCATGTTCAGCGCTCTGATCTCCTGATCTCGCCGGCTGTGTGACAGGACTGGAGAATGTTCGGGCTTCCACAGTGCACAGATGAGAATCTTTCAGACTTGGCTTCCAGAAATTGAAAAGGCGTCGCTCCGCGCGTGACTCTTTGCATAACAAACACCGAAGCCTGAAACTTTGCCCTTTCTTCCTAGACACAGTCTGACGTATCGATCGTGGATGAAAGGCGACATTGCTCAGGAGAAAAACGTCTCTGCCTCTTTAGCAAATTCACAAATCACTCGATTATGAAGTGAGTCATTTTCAGAGCTTGTTCGGAGTCACTGGACCGAAAATGATTGAAAAGTGGATGGTTCACTTCATCACAGACAATAAAGAACAACATCATTTGAAATCTTCCACATAACACACTTAAAACCTTTAATGGCCTTTATGTATTGCCTTTGCACTGATTACAGTATAAAACCTGCACTAAAACTCAGTCAGGTCAGTAAAGACTCATTTCTTCAGCGACGTGTGTGTTTAACTGTGATCGTGCGTTTGTGGGCGTCTGTGCTTGTGCGCTTGCTGTTCACTTGCATGTTCTGGTGTAGGAGGTGTCGTTGTCGAGCCTTCTGCAGCCAGGCTTCTCAGCACACCGGGGAACTAAAGCAGTGTGTGTGTGTGTGTGTGTGTGTGTGTGTGTGTGTGTGTGTGTGTGTGTGTGTGTGTGTGTGTGTGTGTGCGATGCGTAGGAGGATGTGGGTGGAGTGCAAACAGCATCTCTATGAGCGCTCAATTGATTACCACACGGACAGCAAATCTGCTTCGCTATACTTGGAATAAAAAAAAAATATGACGAGATCGAAATCACACGCGGTTTAACGTTCGAGGGTTAGAGCGCGCGCACGTACGAGTGAGGAGGAGGAGGAACGAGGCAGCGATGAAGGGTTCAAGAAATGAACATGTGGAAAAGTGGAGGAACGGGTTGAGAAAGAAGAAGAGACAGTAATAGCATGTTGTCAGTCTGAAGTCCAGCTGTACTTAGAACGTCCTTTGTTTTAGTGTGTGTGGGTTTATGTGTGTGTGTGTGTGTGTGTGTGTGAGAGAGAGAGAAATAATGAGAACGAGGGGACAGAACCTCCTGTGGGTGATTAAAACCAGCAGCGATTCCAGTATTGCAGACATTAAACTTTAATGAGGTGATGGACTGAACTCACCTCTGTCTTCTCGGGGCAAAAGCTCCTGACCTGAAAAGTTATAAAAGTGAAGCAAACGGAAATTAAAAGCATCAGTCACTGCAAATACATTTGTCAGAGGACCTCGAGCCGCTCCACGTGGGAGCGTCTCCGCGTCCAGTCCCATCTGACAGCTGACACATTTAACCAGATAAAAGACACAAGGGGGGTTGTTTATATATTTCATGGCGGCGCATTTGCATCTCGCTTCCAAATTTAGACCGTTTCGGACTAGTTTGCGCCGACTGTCTCCGTGCAGAGACTACTTGAAAGTAGGTCCACGGTCCGGCGAAAGCCTCGGAGGAACGCTGATGCCCCCCCTCCTCCACCCACCCACTCACTCATTGGCCTCCACGCTTCTCCCCCCAGCGTCCGTGCGCAGGAACTCCACGGCGGGCAGCAGAGGCAGCGGCCTGAGCGCCAACCACCGGATAGCGGACAGGGACTACCTGGGCTGGATGGACTTCGGCCGCCGCAGCGCCGAGGAGTACGAGTATTCCTCGTAAGGAGGGGAGTCAGCGCAGGCGAAGGAGGGGCAGGAGGAACACACCCACGCAAGCTGGCTCATCACCGTCCCACAATAAGAGTCTATTTATGATGTATTTGTTGTACATTCGTTTGTAAGACTGTAATAATGCAATATACATATGCCAAATTTTGCAGAAAAGCTCTGATTGTCCAAGGTTCGTTTGTTTCTGGTTTTCTCGGTTATCTTTATTATTTTCGGGTGGAAAGGTTTAGGATAGTGTGGGGGTCTGTGGAATAACTGGGCTGAATAAAGACTGAAAACATCACTCCGTGCTCATGTTCTTCTGATTCAGTGTATTACAGTGTATTGACATTTACTAGATGTCATGTCATAATCTGGATTATTTTTGGCAGCGCAAACATGCAGTATTATGATAGTGTGACCTTTGAGTCACACAACAAGCACAAGCAATAGACAATATATACACAATATATCCTATCACTGATTTTCTTGTTTCAATCTACTAACTCAGACACACTGAAGGTAAAACGTGTGACTCAGAGGATCAGCAGCAAGAGATGAACATGGCAGATTTTATTGTGGCAATTAATAATGAATAAGTGTGAATAATAGTAGTGATAATGGTGTCAGTTACCCAGAGACAGAGGTTTGGGTGCTGATAAAGGCTGATTTAATCAATTTTAGGAGTTTATTATGTAATAAAAGCTTTAAAAGTGTCAGTTTATTATTACTATTATTATTACTAATACTACACACATTCTAATTGTCAGTTCTAGTTGTCAGGTGGTTACAGTAGACTTAGGAACAATCAGAGGCTCTTATCACAGGTGTGTGAAATATAAAATGTTATAATGAGACAGATGCATTGAAACTGAGCTCCCGTCTCACTGATATTCCGATGGAAATGAACATCGGCGCGTTACATACGGTTCACCCCACAGATCCGCTGGACCTCGGTGGACTGGGAGCAACGATGCTGGTTTTGATGAATATAAAAGAAGAAACGTCTGATGTTGGGAAAAGAGGTCGGCGTGCAGCCGCACAAAGGAGATGAAAGTCAGTGAATGCATCATTCAGGCGCCAGGCTGGGGAATGTTCAAGAATATCTTCAAAAGAACAGCAAGATCATTATGAATCCATGCTAAATATTGAAGTGGTCTGAAGCGTTTGGAGAAACTGATAATGAGTAAATTATTGAAGCAGCCTCTAATTAAGTCCTAATAATTACATTTGGCTCCACGACCGAGACATCAGCAGCTTCTGAGGAGGCAGGTGTTTCGGGGATACTTTCAAATACTTTGAGGCAGAGACAGACAAAGAGCTATGACGACGTGATATCGACATCACTCGCTCGAAATCTTCTTGAAAACACAGACAAAGGCCAAAAAGCAGCAGGCTCCAAAGTTCAGCCTGTGGACGGTGTTTATGTGGAGGCTCCGCTGTAACGGGGAATCATGTGAAGCAGCCCATTGTGCATCTGCTGCCCCAGCGCGTTAAGTGAAAGATGCGTCTGTAGGAGTGAGAGGTGGGAAGACGGATCAATGAACAAATCAGCCTCAGTGAATTATTCAGTGAAGTGGTGACGGGGGCCTCGGGGGAACGAGGGGGGGTTTGCTGTGTGTTTATATGTTTACGTGTGCGCGGGGCATTGAAGCCACTGGCTTGGTCTGAGGTCACACTTCAATCAGAAACCCAGAGGCTTAAGAATCTGAGTGTGTGCTGGGAATCGACTCGAACTTTCTGCTTAAAGCGCTGGAGTCATAAGAATTCAGAGGTAAAGGCTTCGGAAAGGTTTAAAGGCTTCAGTGGGACCATCAGTAAATGTCTTCAGTGTGTGTGTGTGTGTGTGTGTGTGTGTGTGTGTGTGTGTGTGTGTGTGTGTGTGTGTGTGTGTGACTGGAGCACCCGTACGTGCGTAAGAGCTCTGGTTCTGCTCAGCCGCAGCCACGCAGGCCTGAAAGGAGGACGAGCTCCACGAGTGCGACTGTAATGAAGATCCAGGAACGGCGGCGAGCAGATGGTCCGAGCTGCTTTTTGAAGCACACTGTCTTTCACTCGCCGTCCAAACGTTTCTTCCTTTACCTGCTGAACAGCTTGAAAGGGTGGCGTTCGAAAAGGTTGCATATGCGGTAAAAAACAGGAAGAGAGACCCAGGACCGCAACCGCTGCAACAGCGAAGTCGAATCAGAGTTATTGGAGAACGTCGGAGGAATTCTAATCATTGGTCTTAGAGAAATACGCTTTTAAAGCTGGAGCAGATGCTTAAATGCTTCTGTAGTAGGTAAAACACGCACATCTGAATTTGTCAACAACCGACTGTCAACAGGAACCAAATTCTTTTGTTAATGGTCATTTGGAGTGACCCTCAGGTCCATCAACAAATGAACTAATTCACTAATTCATGAGCTTTTTGAACTTTGCAATAAATAAATAAATAAAACAAAACATTCACGAGAGTCAAGTCAAGGCTTTCGGGATTTTAGTCAAAGGGTTTATTTAATTGTTTGTTTTTCAATTGAGAAAAAGGATGTAACTGGCAGTAACTAGTAAACTATTTTCAACTAATGACCACAGGGTTCATGGAGAAAACAATGTAGTCAAGTCAGAAAGACCTTTGGGACAAGCCGAAAAATACTGGTGATGCTTGAAAATACATGCCTGGCCAGTTTTTTATTATCTACAGCAGCTGACTGTGCTCCATCTCAGATTGAGACAAATG
The DNA here is from genome assembly GCF_900634795.4 of Betta splendens. NCBI lineage: Eukaryota > Metazoa > Chordata > Actinopteri > Anabantiformes > Osphronemidae > Betta > Betta splendens. The sequence goes on from NC_040891.2 coordinate 5,944,980, forward strand.
CTGCTTTAAAGAACCGAAAACAGTCAGTAAAACATTTTCATTTGCCAGTTTCTTAAGGCAAAAAGTGGGAAGATTTTCTCTAACAGAGCAGCTTTTCACTTACTGAGCACAATACTGAAGGCAGCTGCAGCGAACACTTGGCAAAGCGTCCCCAGGGAGGAGACGTCCACGGCTCCCGGACTCAAGGCAGCTCTTATTTTCTTCTTCCCCGTATTGAAGACGAATCCCTGTGAATTAAAGCCATAAGTCTTATATTAGTGCAATGTAGTTTGTACTAAGATGAGGCAGGTGTCAGCACAGGCAATACAGTTGATGCTGAGGTTGGCATTAAAGTCTGTAGGAAATATTAGTGCAGTCGATCCAGTAGTTGTTGATGTATTTTAGCCTAAAATTACAATAGATGACAAATACTAGCACAAATCAACACATTTAAAACACTATGAGCTGTGCAGACGAGAATGCAAGGGTGGATTTTCCACTTTCAGCTCAGGGACGTGTTTGATTTGATCTTTTGATAAATCAGATTAACAACATATTATTCTGAGGACAAATCACACCGGTGACATTCAGCCATCTCATTTCTTTTAATTACGCTCGCCTGCCGTCAGTGTGGCATTTTTTGATTATTGTTCACCCCTCACGCACCCTGTGGCTAACAGAGGCTTAATAAGCGCCCTGGTCATATTCATCATATGGTCAGTGGGTAATAGATGATGGGTTTGTCTGTGTGGACAGATGGAGGAATGTAATGTAATGTAAGGACATGTGACATTTGCTGCAGCCAGCGCCATCTGCTGGAGGAGATGATTTCATGTTCGGGACCTATTCATAATTTTATACAGGAGGAAAACAGACATGGAATAAATGAAGATATTCATAAGATTCATTTTGATTTGATTGATTTTTTTATTTGGAAAACGCCTGATTACATGCTCTCCAACGCTTACAGTGATGTGTGACTGCAGGTTATGGCTCCACATAACTGCTGTGTTATAACTGGGCCATATAACACAGGACAAACAGGGATATATAGCAAGTATGGACATGAAAAACCCTGTAAAAGCACAGCAGGAAGTAAAATAATAAATAGAACAGATGCGACAGCTTCATAAACAGACAGTGGAGGCACTATATTGCTTCAGTTCAGCGAAACGTCCCAAAGCCTGTGACCGCAAATTAACTCCCATCATTTGCTTTATTCCCGTCTCTCTCCTCTTCAGCGTATTGATCCGTCCAGTTCAGTAGAAGCAACATCAACTTCCCCTGTCTAATGGCCAATTAGGAGTCTAAACGAAAAATATTTTCAATACTGACATAAAATTGGAATTGACTTATCAGCCTCTAATCACTTCCAGAGGGAGAATCGAAAGAAAGAAGCTGTGTCTTTCTCTATTTGGGGTTTTAAACATGAACCTCAGTCCGGTGATACAACTACTGCTAGACAACAAGTGCAACATCTGGATGTGTGATGGGTTCTGTGTGCCACAGTGGGAGTACTGTGTCCAGCCAGCAGAGCCAGTCTCCAAACGGGATGTGAGTGGACAGCGACAATTTGGGATTTTAATCTGGCAAGAATCATCAGCAGATCTCTTTTTATAGCATCACTTTACCCACTTACATGGAATTAACGGACACTGAACTGATTTTCTGTTTCCCCATTTAAACACTCTGACGCTTCTCAACACTAGTTGGGTTCAAAACTTCAAAACTCAATATCAACGTTTATGTCTTCATGCTACACTATTTATTTATAGTGTAGCATGAATATTTTCACTGGGAACTTTATTGTGTCGTTTGTCGATTACACGCAAAACGAAGGGAAATGTGTTTCATGTTACTGGAGTTTGGTGGAATCAATCCTTTAAGGGCTTTTGCCTTTAATTAAAGCGTGGTCTGCTACTTTTTAAAGCACTATAAAGCTCAGTGACAGTGTGAAACCTCCCTGTTGATTAGAAAGTGGTGCCACGTGGTCCATTATGAACAGTGAGAGTCAGTGTTTGGGCTCCAGGTGACTGCTCAGCAGCCTCGGTCCTGCCTGGCTCCTGTCCCCTGACGGCCGACAGTCAGGGCCCCTACTCCTGGGGCCCTGGGCCCTTCATGGCCATGCTGGCCCCGACCATGGCTGGGTAGCTACGGTTTCTCCGTAGCCCATCGGGCCCAAAGGGGGAGCCGGACCTGCGCAGCCCACCCAGGGGGCCGAGCATGGGCCCCGCGCTCATCGCCCTGGCCCCCGGAGCTCCAGCCACGCCGAGCCGCTTCACCTTATCCAGCAGGTTGAGGTTGTGGACAGTCACACTGACATCCGTCTGGCTCTCGCAGTCCCGCCCCCTCTGCCGGCCCCGCAAGCCCCCCGTCACCTCCTTCAGGATGGAGCGCGCCGGTTTGGAGGCCAGGAAGTTGTCGTAGGAAGGGCTCTTGAAGTCGAAGCCCGCGGGGGTGGGCGCGGCTCCCTGGCCCGTCGGGGAGTTGGGAGGGGTGGAGGGACGCAGGGGGTCTGGGTCGGGCGCTCGGTTCGGGGCGATGGAGGTGCTGAACAGGACGCCTCCGCTGCTCGGACCCTGATCCAGGCCCTGGCTCTGGTGGTACACCGCTGCCGAGATCCCCCGCTCCTGGAGGAGGCGCACTAACCCCAGGGAGGTGCTGGTGGTGCGTGTTGCATCTCTGCAGGGACAAAAGCATCAGCATCAGCATCGGCTGGAAAACAGAGGTTGAGGGAGAGCACCAGCTTTTTCATTCAGGGTGTTCGAACTGGAGCCTTGCCTGAGGTTGGTGGAGGACTCGGAGGGCCTGAGACTGAGCCTGTGGGGGGTGCAGGGAGTAGCGGCTGGAGTGGCCAACAGGGTGCTGGTCATCACACAGGACGAAGACGCTGGCACTGGGTTCAGACTGGGAGAAGAACAGAAAGAACTTAGAACTATCAGGAAACAGCGAACGTCAGAAAGATTCTACCAGTTTAAATGCAACCTTCATGATGCTTCATCGTTGAAAAAGCATAAAAGTGGCATTTATTGCACAGAGAATGTTGTTTCATCACCCTATAAGCACCAGAATGTATTATTTAGCACCTTCCTGCTGTCTAGCAGTCTGGATACTGTTGCCAAGACACAATCTGATCTCAGTGACGGCTTAATGATATCAAAGCCCAAATGATCGCTTTCATGTTATTAGAATATATAGAATGTAATAAAAAGCACATCTGAAGAACTTTCAAAAGCAGCCACGATCCAAGAAGGAAAATCGAAGTGTTCTTGCTTCATTAGAGTCGTTACAAAGGCGTGCGTTTGAATCTGGCTGCCTTCAGCGAAAAGGAAAGAAGACGCTTGCGGAATTTTAAAAGGCGTCCACTTTGCTCTCGTAAGAAGCCGCTGTGACACTGAGCCTCTCCTCGGATAAACCGCCGCGGCGCTTTCCTGTGAATGAACGCTGGCACATCAAAGCGGCGTCGCGGGGGGACGCGTGGGAGCGGCCCGCCGGCGCTCCCCTTTGATCAGTGGATTACCTCGGCGTGACCCGCGTCTGCTCGTCGGTGGGATGGAGGATGCGGCAGGTGGTGAACGTGTACGTGGAGCTGGTGTGGGCCATGCATTTGCCCGGGTAGTACGCAGCTGCGGGCGGCACACAACACAGACGGCCGGTCACTCCCGGGCCCCCACAATGCATTGCGGGTATAATATGTGGCGTTCGAGCTCACCCAGGGCGTCGGTGTTGCTCAGATGCGGCGACGGCGATGGAGAGGGAGGGGCCGACGGGGCGACGCTGGCCGCGGGGGCGGGGTCCCCGCTGCCGGGCGGGGGGGGCACGGCCGGGGTGGCGGAGGCCGAGGAGGTGGGCAGGTTCTGGAAGTACTGCTCGCCCGGTTCGTCCTCCTCGAAGCCGCCCCATGGATACACCTGGGGACAGCATCGACCCAAAGACTAGAACATGACTGTAACTTTAGCTGCTGCAGGGAGGATTAGTGGAGACTATAAGCACAAAGCGATGGGGAGTCAGGATTTAAATAATACAGTACTCAGACACGGAGTTCGTGACATGGACTCCAGATTTGAATGTTAACAGACCTGCTCCAGCTCGAGCTCAAGGGGTCTGTAGCCCTTCGACACGACTCCGGGTCTGGCGTCTAGAATGACGCCGAGGTGAGGCTGCGCTAACTGCTGCCAGTGGTGCAGGGTGGCAGAGCCTGGAGGGCACAAAAGAACACTGAGCCACTGAGCTGGACTGTTAGACAGACAACTTTAATGCTCCACAGACCTGGAATGACCCTTCATTTATTTGCAACATATCCATTGCTTCTGGTGTTTAGTCTGTTAAGGCTCAACTTGAGCAACGGTTCCAATGTTCACCAGCTTAAAAAATTAGAAATGAGAAAAAAACTAAAGACTCGTGAGATAGCGAGAAATCACAGATATTAAAAGATGATGAAGAACCAAAGAAAAACATTTAAATGAAATGAAAAGATGAAATGAGGTGTTAGTGTAAGAAATGGTTTTATTGGTAATTTTATAACAGACAAAGCAAATAGTGACAGAATGAACAGAGAAAGACAAATAATAAAGAGTAAAGGCATAAATAAAGAATGAGTAATAATAAATGAGGGGGAGAAACTACAAACATTCAAACAAATGAACTGTAAATAAAATGGAGGAAGCTGTAACAGGAGAGCTGTAAAACAAGCTACTACCAGCAGGGGGCAGCAGAGGCAGCACAAACCTCCACATCTTACAGATTGGAACAAAGTTACGCTCAGCAACGAATCTCACGAGGAACAACGCGTCACACCTCCGTCGTGGCCACGTTTACCCGCACCCGCTGCGATAATTGCGTGTTCGTGGACGATTGTGTGCTGCTCTACAGCCAGCCCCTCGGCTCCGTGTCTTTGTAATAGCTGTGCGGAGATGCGAAGCCGCCGGACTTGTGACGGTGCATCAGAGACCAGAAGGAGTTGAAGAGCATCAGCGACAGAGGCCTGTCCTTGGTCTCCTCGGCCTCGGCCTCCGTCGCCGTCCTGCTCCCGGCCCGGTCTCTGGCCCACCTCCTCCCCCTCTCCCTCGCTATCCTAGCCCCGGTCTTCCTCGCCCACCCCCACCCCCTGTCCCGCTCCGCCTCCGACGCCTGGCTGTCCCTCCGGCCCTCCCCCTCCGCCCCCCAGCTCCACTTGCTCCCCTTGGCGGCGCCGGCTCCCCGCTGCCGCCTCCCCTCCCACCTCCTCAGCGCCTTGCAGCCCGCCCCGCGCTCCCCCCCCCCCGCCTCACCTTCGAGCGGCTTGACGATCTGCAGTTTGTCTGGGAGGTAGGGCCCCCGCGAGGCCCACAGGTGGAGGCCGCCGAGGGACATGATGCTCTCGGAGGGCGTCAGCGCGCCCTCGTGGCCCGGCGCCTCCTGCAGTCCGCCGCGTCCGCGCCGCCGCTCTCTCTCCTCTTCGAAGAAGCGCCTCTCGCTGAGGTTGTTTTGCCGACGCAGAGAAAGGCGCCGCAGGGCCACGCGCAGATCCTCGGCCCCGCTCGTCTTCTTGTCTCGGCCGTCTGCGTTGCTGCGAGAGAAGAGACACCGCATGCAAAGATGCTTCATTTAAACTAAGATAACGAATCAAATCAAATTTCGAAGATGCAACCAGTGTTTTATATCACTCTGAAAATGAACTTTGCTCAGTCTCTGCTTCCTCTCTAATTGGTTAATTGCATTAAACCACTTCCGCCCACCTATCCTGATTGGACGCCGTCTCCAGCAGGATGCTCTGTGTCCGGTTGTCAAGGGCAACGCCGTCTCCGGTCCCGTCGCCTCCATACAGGCCGGAGCGAGGCGTGGACAGGCCGCTGGACGAGGGCGACGTCCGCGCAGACAGAGACTGGTTGGAGCCGGGGATGTTGCCGCTGGTCGGAGTCAGTGAACGCTGCCGCACCGTCTGGTTGACGTTCTTAACCGTCTCAAAAACGCGCTTACGGTGGCTCCTGGGAGAAAAGCAGCAGCGTGGTCTTTGAACACTTCACATCTGAACCAGTCACACGCTATGGAGGAACAGTACATTTGCTACATTGCTGATCTCTGACTCAATGTATAATACAGTTTGAGGCTGAGTTCAATGTGTGCGTGTGCGTGTGTGTGTGTGCGTGTGTGTGTGTGTGTGCGCGCGTGTGTGTGTGTGTGTGTGTGTGTTTGTGTGTGTGTGGGTGTGTGTGTGTGTGTGCGTGTGTGTGTGTGCGTGCGTGTGCGTGCGTGTGGGTGTTTGTGTGTGTGTGTGCGCGTGTGTGTGTGCGTGTGCGCGTGCGTGTGCGTGTGCGTACACCCGTACTTCTGCTCCTCGCACTCCGGATCGTCCAGACTCAACTCCTTCCTCATGGTCCCCTCGATCTCAGCAGCCAGTGAATCCTGCAACACACACAGATCCGTGAGGGCGCGGGAGACGCCAGCGTGCACGCGCGCTGTACGCGCGCCCTCACCATCGGGTACAGCCCCACGGGGTGGTAGCGGCGGAGGCTTCCTGCGGGGTAGCTCCTGTTCCTCAGGTTCTTCAGCTCCTCCTGGGCCTCGTGCAGCATCTCGATGCACTCCGAGTACTTCTCCTCCAGCTCCTGCAGCTGTTTTGCGAAGGTGAACCCTCGTGTTAATTGTACAGTTCGACTTGAACAGGAAGACGAAGGTAAAGAGAGGCGTTACCTCCGCCGTCAGCTGCCTTTGGGCATCTTTAGCCGCCATCAGGTGCTGAGACAGCTCCTCGTTCTCCACCGCATACTAGATGCAGGTATATTACAATGTAAAGGAACGTGAATGATAACAAATACCTCCATCTGTCTGTATGTGAGGCTTTAACTCACAGATTTGGCTTTCTTTTGCAGGTCCACTATCTGAGAGAGGAGGTGTGTGATTTCCTCTTGCTGTCGGGAGGCGTCCTCAGTCTTGCGGGCCAACTCCTCGGCGATGGCGGAGATCTGGAGACTGGACAACCCTGACAGGACAGAGAACACGAGGAGGACGGCGAGATGTGTAAAAATGAAACAATGGGAGAATCAGTTTGACTCAAAAGCGAAGCCCGGACGACTCACTGAGCTCCTTCACGCAGTCACTGACGAGCTGCTGCTCCTTCTCCTCGTAGGTTTCCGTCTCTGACTTCAGGTGGTTCGCCTGCATGGTGACATCCACAGTGAGACAAAGGACGGCCAGTCACGTCACCTCCCTACGTCACGTGGAGCGGTACCTCCGAGCGGAGACACAGGTTCTCCTCCTCCAGCTCTTTGAGTTTCCTCTGCAGCGTGTTGCTCACGAAGCCCCCGGACGCTGCCTCCGCGTTGCCTTTCTTGCCGCTGTGAACAGAGAGGAGCGCGCGTGAAACCCCCGCTGCCGATCGGCGCGGACACACCTGCCAAGGGACGGGCGCTCACGTCGGCGAGCCGCCGGACTCGTCCTCGCTCTCCTCGGCGGCGGTGGTGTAGAACTGCAGCAGCTCGTCCTTCAGGTTCAGCTCGTGGTGCAGCTGCGCCACCTGCAGGACGTCAGACGCCGCCGTCACTGAGTGGCAACGGGCCAAAACGGGCCAAAACGGGCCCTAACGGGTCATAGCTCAATGTGCGGACCTCCTCTGTGATCTGCCCCACTTGTATCTCCAGGTAGTCATTCTGCTCCGTCAGAGTGCGGTTCTTCTTGAGGAGCGACTGGCCGATCCGCGCCGCCAGCTCCAGGTCTCTCTCTTTCTGTCCGATGGACGAGAGAGGAGTCTTAGCGCGGTCCCGTCACCTGCAGACTCGAAAAATAGAGCGACTCACCTCTTCCAGCAAACGGGTGACAGCGTCGATGTCATTGTAGGTCTTCGTCATCTGGCCCACTCTGTCGGCACATAGCACTGTGGAAACAGGCAGCGGGAACTCAGGAGGAGGCTACAGGCTGCGCGTGTTATGTAACAGCCGGTCATCCGGGAGCGGGTGTGGCAGTGCGGGGGTTAACGCGTGTTTTCCATGGCGCACAGCTGGTGGCGGCGCTGCCCCCGGGGAACGGCGCCCATCGACTCCAGTACTCGGATCAATAACTTACTGCGCTGCGCTATCGAACGCGTAATGGTAAACTGTGATACAGTAAGTTTTACAAGCAGCATAAAGCTGCTGTAACTGCGGTGTCAAGTACTTTTAAATGAATTCGAGCGTCCGTCTGACACGAGCACAGCAGTTCACTTTATGGAGACAGAACTTCTCTAGGTCTGTTCTGT